>NW_016690304.1:749231-800339 GCF_001604755.1 Lepidothrix coronata
CCCTCCTGTCAGGGACTTGCAGAGCCAGAAGGTCCCCCCTGAGCCTCCTTTTCTCCAGGCTGAGCCCCCCCAGCTCCCTCAGCCGCTCCTGCTGCTCCAGCCCCTTCCCCAGCTCCATTCCCTTCCCTGCACACGCTCCAGCCCCTCCGGGTCTCTCCTGTTGAGGGCCCAGAACTGGGCCCAGCCCTCAAGGTCCCTCAGCAGTGCACAGAGATGTTGAAAGGTGACACCAACGACTGGCTTTTCATAACTTTTGAATGCCTGACACTGCAACTGAAGCAGCTCTTAACCAAAGCAAACTGGTGTACAGAGGAGAGGGCTGCTGTTTTCCGTGTCTTTTCTTCAAGTGAGACAAGGGGGTAGAGGAATCCCAACAGTTCCCAGTTACCTATTGCCAGCTGTGTATGACACCACACAACAAGAGCAACTACATCGCCTGCCAAAGAAAGGGGGTGTTTTTCTTAACTGGGAAGCGGGATATTGAGGTTATTTGTTTGTTCAATCACCAACAGGTAAAACAACGTTGCATTACAAGTCCAGTCTACCCAAGTCTCTTCTCTCTGTTCCTTGAGGAGACTGTGTCCCTGCCAGTGCAACGTGCCATTATTCCTAGTGGCACAGCGTGCCAGGTTACACTGTTTATGTTTTGACAAACTGCCAGCATTTTGCTAAGAAATCAAGTACAAAACCCAGGAAATTACCAAGTTTACATGTCAGTCAAAACTGAAAAGAATTTCATAAAGTAATAAATGCTTTTCTCTGAGTCTGAAGGTTTTCTTCCCTGGCAAGTTCCAAAGACTCATGGAAAACAACATAAGTGCTTCAGCCTCTGAAAAAACATTGTATGAGTCTCTTACAAGGGTGTATTCTAATAATCTGAAATAAATATGCTGTGCTCAAAAAGCATCATAGCCAGAAAATAAGACTGGATAATAAATAAAGACTGGATAATAAATAAATAATAAAGCCTTTTGTACAGGGAAGAACAGATTCTTAACAAGCAAGCATTCTTACACTCTTCCAGACTGGGATACTGCACAGAGGGAGGTTTTGGAAAGGTCATCTCATATGGGATGCACTTCACTTGGAGCTTCTGATCCCTCTCACTGGAAAAGGGATGGATTACATCAGTGACCGTTACTCTCCTACTTCTCTACAGAGCCTGGGGACAGCTGTCAAAATCAGGTGTGCTTTTTGGGGAGCTGACACTAACAAGGTTTCTATTCGCATGCTGGGGAAATACTGAAGTCAAGACTTGGATATCTGTGACTAGTACTAAAACTAATAACAACCAAGAATAATTAGCAGCTTCCAGAACACACTCAGCAGTATTTTTATGGCTTAGCTGTGAACACATCCATCAAGAATGATTATACCTCACCAGTAACTGAATTACAAAGTTAAAACACAAATGCAGGAGGTGTACAATACCAACAACTAAACTGCCTCTATATTCTCCAAAGCCAATAAAAGTTTTGTCATTGCGTCATTTCATTATCAGTTGGGAAATCTTCTGTATCTGTGGTTTATAAACACCTTTGAATAGCTTTTTAAATTATCTGCTTGCAAATAAAATATAAGAACTTGGAAAAATATTATAGAATCATAGAATATTCTGAGTTGGAAGGGACCCAGAGGGATCATCAAGTCCAATCCTTAAGTGATCAAACCCACAACCTTGGTGTCACTAGCACCATACTCTATTAGCCCTTGTTTATTTAATATTGTGAAATTTGTATTCAGTATCTTAAAACAATGCCCAGAAACACTCATGTTCACCTGCTGAGTTCACAATTTCCCTGCCCATGGCAGGGGGTTGGAACTAGATGATTTTTAAGGTCTCTTTAAACTGAAGCCATTCTGTGATTATTTAATTATTTAATTGTCTACTCCATTCTGCCAAAGCTTCTGGAAAGCCCAGAGACACACAGCTGACTTTCACCCTCCAGTCCTGATGACAGAGGGACAAACAGGTTCTGAGTGCTCACACTCTGAATGTGGCACCTTCTACATGCTGCCCATCGGAGTGGGTCTTGCAGGTCACTTGGAGAAGTGTGTCTCAATATGTATTTCAGCATGTTGACCCTCACCTGCCTTCCAGGTTGTTCTCACGTTTCAGAGTGGTTTTAAAATATTCCAGGATTATTTACAGGAAATGTAAATTTTTCTCTTTTCAGAGGCCCTTTTTACACACCTGTGTGGTGTTTGACCTTTGCAGCTCCCTGCGTATGGTGTATCTAGACAACTGTCTCCTTAAATGTTCCACACACTACTTTTTACAAAATAGGTTGAATGTTATATTTTTCCTGTCTTCTGTGACAGGCTGCTAGGGAGTGCCTGGAATTGTCTGTGCCTTCAGTGGCTGGAAAAGACACGTTTAGTTTCCACTGCCTGAGGCATAGGGACCGACCCCTTGAGTTAAGCAGATGGGAAAGGAACAGACCTGGGAGGAAACACAAGCATAGCCACAGCTGAAATTTGAACATAAGCATTTTCATGTTTCTTTTGATTTCTCTGCTAGGAAGCCCAAAAGGAGGTAGATTGAGGCTGGGGAAGGAACCTGTGTGCCTATCTCCCTCACCTTTAAATGCAGCATAAGTTCCCTGGGCCGTGACACACCAGCAATAGTTGATGCAGAATTTAAAATGCATGTTTGCACTTACTCAATGAATTTACGTCAGTGTAACCCAAACATCATTCCTTCTTGTAATCACAAGAATACATCCTGACCTATACAAACTGGAAATAAAGAGTTTAGCTCATTAGTATCGTAGAATGGTAGGGGCTGGAAAGGTTCCAGTCCTCCTGCCACGGACAGGGACACCTTCCACTAGCCCAGGTTGCTCCAAGGCCCGTCCAGCCTTGGACGCTTCCAGGGATGGGGCAGTCACAGCTTCTCTGGGCAACCTGTTCCAAATCTCGTGATATTTTCATGTCTGAATATTAAGCTATAAAGGAAATCACATTGGTTTGCAATCTTTATATTGGTATGGTTAAGTGCTGGATTTTTACACAAAAGGGTTGACCTCGCTGTTGCCCATTTCCATATGAAGCCATTTGTATTCAGTACCAAGTTATGAAATAGATAATAAAATCACACTACAGGATCAAGACGGCAGCAATCTGCATTCCCTTATTACCTGGGGACTCTTCTGCACGGGGCACAATGCCTTGTGATGGAGAAACCTGAAAGATCCTCTCTCTGCCCAAAAAGAATTATAATTTTGGCATCTCTGAGCTGTGAGAAGAAATCCCGATGTCCCAGAGCTCCCATTTGTGGAGTGCACAGCTGGGCCAGTCCAGCACAGAGGCTCAGCCCCCAACAAGGGAGAAAGCACAGTTGGGAATAAAGTCGGGTGTTAACTCTGCTGGAATGTTCTGGTCTAACAGCAGGGTGAAAGTCAGGTAAGTGACTTTCACAGATGTGGAACACAGGTTGCAGAGCTATAAAAGGTCTAAGAGATACAGGATGAATCTTTTAGATAGACAAATGGGCATCACATTAAAGTTGAAATGGTTCCCAAAAATATCCCACTAAAGACCTCATCAGAGCCACTTTTCCACTAGCAGTAAATGTCAGACAGTAGCTTCTACCTTGCTTTTTAGGACAGGAAGGGGAGACTGCCTTAGCCAGTAACAGAAGCAACTGGGAAGCTAGAATACAATTATTCAAAATGGATTTCTGCCAGCGCCGTGCAGCTAATAACCTTTACTCTGAGAAAAGTGTAACATTTAATGGTCAAAACGGTGAGTGTTGTTCCTCTGGTGACTTTTTCACACTAGCCTGAGGGAGAAGAGCAATCTTTGGTACTTTTAACTCCAAACCATGCCATCTTGGGTCTACTCCAGCCATTCTTTAAACACACTCACTGTCTTCTGTAATTATTTCCTTACTGTTAAATGCTGGCCACCCTTGATACAAACATTGGAAACACAACCCGTGGCATTTTTCCATTATAGGCTGATGGCCAGATTTGTGCTAATCTATGTTTACATCGGTATTAAATGAGTAATAGTCTCACTGAAGTTACCCTTGATTTATGTGGGCACCACAGAGATAAGAGCTCACACCAAAAATCTAAACAGGCCATTTATTTTTCTTAATCGGGAGAAACAGAGATAGGATTTTAGGTGGATACAACAATTTAAACAATGAATTAATTTTTGAAACTACTTTTTGCTGCCTTTAAGAATCTTTTATCACTGCCATTGACAACTGACTATGTCCCTGAAGCACCCTTATTCAGGAATCTTCTTAAACTAAGTGTGTTGCTGTCCCGGAGGCCTCCTAGGCTGGCATGTGTATTTGTGTCCCTGATGTATTTGCAGCAGGAGAAGATGGATTTTCAATGTTCTGAGACTGACCTTTGAAGGCTTACATTACATATTGATGAGTTGCAAAGCTGGATGTCAAGAATTGACTAAATCTTGACTAACTGAAGTGTTAGTGTCTCACCAATGCAGAAGGGTGTTTGGACAAGCTCAGTTTGAATCATCAGCTCATCTTGTCTCAGGTGAGTTTGGACTGACAGATATTGTTAGGGAACAGCTGTTTGCATGCATTTCTTTTACAGGCAAATTAGAGGGAAAGTCAGCCTCTATTTAGTACAGAGAGAAAAATACTTAGACAGACCACAGGGCAAGACCAAAGTGCCTGACAGTCTAAAAATGCAGTGCAAGTTGTCCTCTCTCTCAGAGGCAATGCTGACTCCTCTCGATATGAGGTACCCCCCTCCTCCTTAACCCTGACAACAGCACACAAATGAAGAGGAGCTGATGCAGGTGTAGCACCGGTTGGCTCTAGTCCTTCAGTGAACATTTGTTCTCCTTACCTGTCCTTGGGCTTTCATGCCTTGAACCTCACTATCACAGTCAGCATTATCAGCTCACCTAAGAAAAGGAGAGAGATGTAGTCCTGAACACTCTATTTGTATCACCAGTAAAACACCCACTCCCATCCCCTCTTCATTCACCTTTTCTGGACAACAAAACAAATCTTGCAGTAGTAGTTAACTCTACTTTAAAATTAAAACAAGATGCTGGTTTTGGGAGAGGGAAGGGAGAATTTTCACAATCAATCACAAGGGTCGAGCTGAAGGTTTTTGCTGTGACAGACCTGAAGTTCTGCTATTGCATGAGCCACCAACACCTAAGTGGGGCTGAGTTCAGTGTTGCATGAGAATCCAGCTGGTCTGTTCAAACTAGAGTGTCCCCATATTCAGCTTTCCTGGAAGCTGTATGCTGAACATATTCAGCAGGTTCAATGCTGCCAAGACAGAGTGTGCACACCTACATCACCTGCAGCCACTTTGGCTGCATCCATGCACGTGTTGGTGGTGATGGTGAGCTCTTTTTTATGTGTTTGAAATGAAATCAGGTTGAATATCTCGAAGTTTAGCCCTAGTAAGACACTACATCACTGATTAAACTCATCAAGATGATGTAATTATTGTCACAATTTCTGGTCATTCCCTGTTAAATAAATAGCAGGCAATGATACAGCAGTAAAACTTATCAGAGATATAAAGAAGGAAGAATGACAGGTTAGAAATATTTAGCTGAGAGACAAATAGAGAGGAAACAAAGATACATAAGCTAATGAATGATTGAAAACCAGAATGGGTCGTTACAAAGTACCATTCTCACGACAGGAGAACAAGGGATGGCTGGAAGCAATTTGTTTGAAAGTGGTATGACAGAACATCATTTTATATAATGAAATTAGCCTGAAGATTTCAGAGCTGAAAGACAGTCTTGCAAACAAGTTAGCCAGTTCTTTTGTTTAAATTACAGTTACACGGAAACAAAGTCACATCAGCTCATAAAATTGCAGACATGAGAACACACATCTTAGTGCTTCAGTAAGAAGTAAACACGATATCACCAAGGGGAAGAATGGACAAATTACACAGAGTGGGGTTTTCTGCGTCTCTCTTAAAGGCATCTGATCCAGCAAACTGCTTGAGACAGGATTCTAAACTAGGCAAATGTTAGTTTGATGTAATCACAGTTCCTACATTCTTACTTTTGATAATTGGAGCCCAAAATGAGAAGTAACTTAACTGTGATGTATAAGCAGGCATATTCACTCGGAAATATTTTCCTCCATGTCGTTATACCTAATGGATAAAGCATGCTATTCCATTTATTTTTTAAATTAAGCAAAACATGTACACTGTGCCAATGACACAGTCCTTACTGCAACACTAACTTGCTGAATGATGAGTGCAGCAGTAGTCCAAATCTAAGTAGGGTGTGTGATGAGGCCTAGAAGTTGGGTAATTGGGAAGAACCACTCAAAATCAGGAAATTGAACTGAAAAGTCAATTTAAAAAAACCCAAAACATAATAGGGTTTAAAAATTTAGAGAAACATGTTATCATCAAAAGTGCTCTGCTACAGTGGTAAGCTCTTTGCTAATTGACTGTTTTGTTAAGGTTCATTAGAGGCTTGTGTTGTAGCCAATAAATCTGGTTGGACAGCTAGAAAGTTAGTTTTGCCTCTCAAGAGTCAGACTTTTCAGCCCAGAACAGATTATTTTCAGCCTATGATGCTTGAAATTGTATTTATTGCTTATAGTCATCAGTTATGTTTGGGTTTATTATTTTAGCTATTTTAATCACTAGAAGCTGTAGCTGTGCTATACACCCTGGAAATAGCTATACAGCGTTCCTGTACCCTGCTGGGGCTACGCGGATTACAGCTACAGTTTATCTATTTTGAGCATTTAACTTATATTACAGTAATTTAACGTTGCTTTATTTCCTGTTTTCATTCCAGCTTAGTAGCTATGTCTCTAGAACATCAAATGCTTTTTAGGACTCAGAATGTTCAGTCTATGTGGTAATGTGAATTTCTTATCTATTTAGAAATGGGATGATTTATTATCTAGGAGGAAAAAAACCCATCAAATTTAGGAAAACGCTGTCATAGGCTTCAGTGAAATTAGGCACTTGAATATTGTAAGGAAAAATATGATACATAATTTTTCCAGGACTATATGTAGGCATTAAATAAATAGGAATAATGCCACCCAGAAAAGCAAGGTAGACTTATACTATACGAAGAACTCAAAACTGAATTTGGTTACTAACAACTTCACTAATTTGAAGATGCATCCACAGGCAATCTGGCTTTCTTTTTAGCACAACTGAGCATGGGTGTATTACCTTATATGGAGGGAAGAGCCCAGTGCTTCCCCCCAGTCCAACAGTACTGTCTCTTAAGAGGGAAGTGTTTACACAGCTCTCTCTCCTCACAACACCACTCATACTGCATCCTGCCTCTTCACACTGTTAATCTATTTAATGGTCATTTCTAATTCTGAGGCAACTGGCCCAGCTTCAGAGGATGCTTTCAGCAAGCTCTGCACTCCTGGAGGCCTCTTGAAAGGCAGTCCTGTTCATTTGTCTTGCTCCTGGAAAGAGATTAACATTTTGCTCCCTGAGAGCATCTGGAAATTCAATCAGGTACGTCGACCAAAATCTAGTTTATTGAGTTTGGTAAATCAATAGAAGCATTTATTATCCACTAAAAACACGTAGAAAAATCTGAATAAAAAACGTTATATAAAAAGGAGTAAAATAATCAGCAGTGTTCCGAAGTCCATGGAGACAGAAAAGAAACAGACTTGTCCATTCCAATTGCTTTTTATCTCATTTTAAAGCTGTCCATTCCAGGTTTGGTCCATTGAACACTAAAATCTATTGCTCATCCTCACAGAAGTTGATGCTGATGGTCAAATGTCAATAGATCCAATTGTTTGTTTCTGGCACACCTAGGCCACTGCCTGGCACAGGTACAATTAACAATTATTTTAAGCATGAGACATTTTGAAATATCTTATTAAACTAAATACTGGACAGAAATCAGTGCTTACCAGATGACCCTCCATTGCTCTGATTAATTCTCCCCATTTGACCAAATAAGGTTTCTAATATCCATTTACATTCTCAGTTTGAAAACTAACATACCCTCAATTATAAGTTTTCACTGAGATGTCTCTGTGTAGAGCAAAATAAAATTTTACTTACCTAATAAAGAGATACAACTGAATGATGAGATGCAAATATAGCAAGTGCAACTCATTGGACGTGGGCCAAACACCATTAGCAATTGGCTTTGAACCTCAGTGGGTAAAGTAGGGTTGCAAATTAGCAAAAGAACTGACTTGCTGAACCCAATCTGTAAGAAATTAAGCTACTTAATAATAATTCCTCTTTTTCTGTCACATGAACAGAAATCTTTCCTGCCAGAGCTATTTGTTCTCTTCCTTGCAGCTGTTCACTAAACTGTGTTCACGTCCTCCAGCCGGGAGGAGAACAAGCTCTGCTCTGGGTCTGCAGGGCTTGCTGACAGACAGGCTGCCAGCTGGGGGTGCAGGGTAATTTTAGCCCTCCTAATCCTAAATGCTGCTCTGCCTTCCCTGGGCTGTCACCGGGGCTGTGAGGAGTCAGAATTAACCTGCACACATCCCGAGCGCAGCAGCAGCCCATCCAAAAAGGACATCCGAGTGCAGTTAAGCGGGGCAGCCTCTGGCAGCAGCAGTTTGGCTCAGCTGCTGGGGGTCAGCACAGCTCAGGGCACGGCCAGGGCTGATCCACACACACGAGGAACCCCTGAGGAAGCTATTTTCCTGCTCAGGCTGAGCTTTTCGGTGACCAAATTCCTTCATGTATGTCTTCATGCCCTGGGTCCTTTATGACCCATCAGCTGCAGAATATACTCACTGCAGAGAGAAAGGATAAAGTAGCAGTCCTCGGTTTTAGGGCTATAAGGAGAGAAACAGAAAATCCTGTTAAAAAATTTAAAAAAAGAACCCTGAGTTCTGACAGCCCCTAAGAGGCAAAATATCCTGATTTTAGAGAATGCTGTCACCATCACAACATCAGCACGTAAGAGCTCCGACATTTTACACTGCTTTGGCTTATTACAGGTAGGATTACAACAGCTCTTCCATTTTCATTAGTTCAATGGCATCCTGTGATCTTTTTCTTCTGGCTTCAAAGTCTTCCAGCAGTTTTTGGGTTTGGCAGTACTCATTCAGAGTGGAAACTTCTGTGAGGGGAAAATTAGGGGAAATTTTTCTCTTCCCCTAAATAAATGAAGCTATAACATGTTCTGAATGAAGTCTGTATTTTTCAATTAGCCAGCACAATAATCAACCCAATATTGAACAATGGCATTACAGGTTAATTCAGAACATCCTTTTAGACAATCTGAGAAGTTGCCAGCTGTACTTACCGAGGTATTGAAAGGTAGTGTTGGAAACACCATGGCCTAGAAATACTAAAGTCAAATAGTTTAATTTAGAAGAGAATTGGGAACCATGCTGAGCTGTGCAGTTACATCTCTGCTCTGCTGCTTGATCCCTGTAGAGACAATGATAGACAACACAACAGTTTTCTTAAATAACACAAGGACCATCACCAATCCCAAAGAGTAACTTTTACTAGTAAAGAACTGAAATAGTAAATGCCTACTTAAATAATCAAGTTTGTGCCTCTCCATTGTTCAGGGAAGTACCTTGTGTGTTACATTAAGGTATGCAAGCTTTAGGTTGACTCTTGCAGAACTAATTACAGAACAGCTAATGAACAGTTATGGAATCATAGGGTCACAAAATGGTTTGGGTGGGAAGGGAACTTAAAGACTACTTAGCCACGGGCAGGGACACCTTCCACTAGCCCAGGTTGCTCCAAGCCCCATCCAGCCTGGCCTTGGACACTTCCAGGGATCCAAGGGCAGCCACAGCTTCTCTGGGCAACCTGTGCCAGGGCCTCCCCCCCCTCACAGGGAGGAATTCCTTCCCAATATCCCATCTAACCCTGCCAGCTGTTGGTTTGAAGCCGTTCCCTCTTGTCCTGTCACTACAGGCCCTTGTGGCCCTAGTCCCTCTCCATCTTTCTTATAGGCTCCCTTCTCAGAATCCCAGAATCATTCAGGCTGGAAAAGGTCTCCAAGACTGAGTCCCCCCTGTGCCCGATGCCCACCTTGTCCCCCAGCCCAGAGCACTGAGTGCCACGGCCAGGCCTTCCTGGGACACCTCCAGGGATGGGCACTCCAAACCTCCCTGGGCAGCCCCTGCCAAGGCCTCACCACCCTTTCCAGGGAGAAATTCCTCCTCATGGGCAACCTGAGCCTCCCCTGGCACAGCTGGAGGCCGTTCCCTCTCCTCCTATCCCTTGTTCCCTGGGAGCAGAGGCCAACCTCAAATACTCTAAGGCCCTGGAAGGCCATAATCAGGTCACCCCAGAGCTTCTCCTCTCCAGGCTGAACAATCCCAACTCTCCCAGCCTTTCCTCCCAGCAGAGCTGCTCCAGCCCTCTGATCCTCTTGGGGCCTCCTCTGGACTGGCTCCAGCAGCTCCATGTCCTTGCTGTGCTGGGGATTTATATACTAAAGGGGCAATTTAACTTATAAATGAAAAGCATGCCACTGTTGGTTTGTTTTTTTTTTAACATCTCACATTCATAGGAAGACCTATAAGCAACTGAAAATGAAATAGTGAAGTTTATAAGAGAAAAAGAGAGAATATTGGAAGAAAGGACTAAGCCTGTGAACATGAAAAACAGGAATTAATAAGACTGATCTTTTATTCATACAGGATGTTGGGGTTTTTTTAAGACTGAAGGTCCAAAGGCAAATACTTAGCACGTTTTAAAGTTGTCTGTGCCAGTGGGTATTTCAGTAAATTACTGCCATTTCAAAATACAATGTGTGCACCTACTTATATGATTACTCATAGAATTTTCCATTCTAACCTAAAACAAATTTATCAAATTTTATTAGGCCATAAATATAGGTATTTTTACATTTATAAATTACTTAGCTGAAATTATATTTCAGAAAAAAATTATTCAAGACAGGCAGTATAGTGTGATAGCATTTAAACCAGCAAGACTATAGGAATGTGTGTTTCTGGCAAAATACAATAAATATGTAGAGACAGGGAAATAAAACTATTGCATTTACTATTAATGTTCTCCCTTCTACATTGACTATCAATCATCAAGGTATTAGCATCATTCAAGAAATGGCATGCTGTGAGAAAATTATGATAATCCATTTTGTAATCCATATTTCTTTGAATACATGAAAAAAAAAGAGGCACCAATTTAGGTGGGTTCCCTCCCCCCCCCCTAGAAATTTTATGTATTATTTTCAGGAGGGAAATCTATACTGCATTGAAAATGTGTAACTAAATTTACACTGAATGAATAATCTTCCATTTATATGGTACCCCCCGACACATTCATGAGCTTTCCAAATGCACTTTACAAATGGATTTGCTAAGTACTTGCCTTAGAGGAATCATTTTCAGCTCCTCACGGGAAAAAGACAGCTAAAGTTTACTATACACAACAGCAATATGCAAGAGTTACTGAGAAGTGAGAGAAATAGGAATCATTTGGAATTGCCAGGAGAGTTTTAAGTGTACAGCATAACTATCAAAAGTAGAATTGGACCAAAATCATGAAGTTAATATTCTTTGATTACTTACCTTGGGTAACAGCAACACAGAAAAGCCAAATATGTCCTTTTTCTCATCTTCTATATGCAATATGCAGAAGTGAAAAACAGGGAGTACATGAAGTAACTTAGGAAAACAAGCCTAAATGTCCTTCAAACCACCATCCCAAGTTTTGTTGTAATTCTGAATTAGCACTTAGAGGATGTTGGTATGAAGTGCTTAATGGAGCTCCTTTTCCTTTTTTGAGGATTTCTAGAGCAATAAAGCATCACAGGCGGGGCACAGGGAGACTTTTCTTCCACTGAACAGAGCTGGGTGAGATAATCTGGACTAAAGTAAAGCTTTGGGTCTGGCAAAAGAGCTCTCTTACAGTTTTCATCCAATTTTCTAGAAAAATGGTAAGAAACCAGGCATTCAGTTTTCTATACAATAAAAAAAAAAGTAAAATATGAATCATCTGAGGCAATGTGTCTCAAAATGTGAAATACTATCAACTTTTTTGATGCTAGAGCACTAAGAAGTGCCTACACCTTGGCCTCAGATCAGCTGCAGGGCAGGTTCTTTCAGGGAAGGGGAAATATGCTCATGAGCTCTCCAGTGCTTAAGAAATAATCCATATTCTTAAAGGGAAATTCGACAGAAGTATTTACCAAGTAACGGATCTCAGCTTCCAAATTCTCTTGAGTTTAACCAATACTCAGAGTAGAATATTCCTTTCAGACTCATTCCCCCTGTGACATTTTACTCCAGTGAAGGACACCCCGTAAGCCTTTGAAGCACCAACTCACCAGAGTAAAAGGTATCCCTCAATGAGACAGCTGCTCATAATCAGATCTTCATTGGCTGGGGAGAATCTCTGTCTGAGAATTCTCAAGCAGACTCCTGGCAACACATAATTTTGATTTGCACACTCAGTGAGAAGGAAAAACATACCCTTTCCAACAGTTTAGGGACAAGCAGGTCATACCATCCAGTGGGACACATTTTAAGGGACACCTGCAACTGAGAAGTCTGCTTAGTGTAGGGTTAATTTCTTTCCAAAAAAGTAGAATCATAGAATTACAAAGTGGTTTGAGTTGCAAGGGACCTTAAAGCTCATCTCATTCCACTCCCCCTGCCATGGGCAGGGACAGCTTCCACTAGCCCAGGTTGCTCCAAGCCCCGTCCAGCCTGGCCTTGGACACTTCCAGGGATGGGGCAGCCACAGCTTCTCTGGGCAATCTGGGCCTCACAGGGGAGGACTTCTTCCATATATCTAATTTAAACCTACTCTCTTTCAGTGTGAAGCCATTCCTCATTGTTCTGTCACTCCAGTCCCTTGTCCCAAGTCCCTCTCCAGCTCTCCTGAAGCCTCTTTAGGCCCTGGAAGGGGCTCTCAGGTCTCCCTGGATCCTTCTCCATGTTGGACACTCTCAGCTCTTCCAGCCTGTCTCCCGAGCAGAGGGGCTCCAGCCCTGTGATCAACTTAGTGACCTCCTCTGGACTTGTTCCAACAGATCAACTCCTTTCATGTGTTGGGGGCCCTAGGGCTGGACACAGCACTCCAGCTGGGGGTCTCTAAGTAGACATTTGTTAGGCCTGGACACAGCTACAGCCTTGTGATTTCCATTTCCCTTTGGAGGGTGCACCACACACCTATAATTTATAATTTAGTGACTGACGAGTTCTGGCTGAGCTGACAACTACCTCCACACGGGAGAACAGCAGTGTAACTTCCTCCAAGGCCTTCAGCATGTTGGCAAGAGCTGCCTTCCCAGCACACCACTGCAGCTCCCCGGGGGGGTCTGTAAGAATAACATCTCAACTTTCAAATTGGAAGTATCTAAACACTTTAATTACTTCTCCATATGAAGTTTCCTCCGCAGCTGTTTTGCTGTCTTTCCATGAGCTGAGGGATGCTCCTGTGTCTGTGCACATGAGGAGGCGGGAATGCTGCCTCCATGGGTACCAGAGGAAGGGTTTCCCTGGCAACAACCAGCCCATGAGAGCCCACTGGACCTCCAGCTACTCCTTCGACTTCCCCTGCTTTAGCTTTGTGGAGAGCTGAACTGGGTACTAAGTACCCAAATCAAATCAATTCTGGTAGAGAGACCGTGGCTGAACAGGAAAATACCAAATATTTTGAGGCATATTTATTTGCTGTTCACTTTAACTGAAGACAGGTTTGGCAGATATGTAGTATTTTAAAGCAAGTTTTTTTGTGTGTTTGGTTTGGTTTTTTTTTTTTTTTTGTTGGTTTGGGGTTTTCTGTTTGGTTTTTTTTGGATTTTGTGTTTTGGTTTTTTTTTTAATTGGTCTCACAGAAGTTATTTTTTTTCTTGAAATGTAGCATGAGCTGTATTTCTTCTGTCTACACAGTTTCTTGGGAATCTTTATTTTTTATTTAAATGTACTTTAGCAGAAGCCTTTAGAAAGCTCCTTTTAACAATGAACAAATCCTTAATTTTTTCCCACATTGGTTTTGGCTAATGCAAACTAGCTGATATTGCTGTAATATGTTAAGCTTATTTTGCTATTTGATATGAAATATGAAAAAATATACAAAGTTCAAATATGGCATTAATCTAATGCAAGCTTTGCTGATCCTTGCTAGATATTTTACATATGTATTTGCTTGAAAAATGATCTTTGCTTTCCTTAGTGCAATAGTGATCTTCTGAAATATGTACTGGGAATTCTTTTTATACCCGTTGGGTTGTTTATAATAACAGAACAATGTATAGCAAATTATACGGTAAAGAAACGTCTGTCACATATATCCTGCATTTCAAACAGTACTGCATCTCCTATGTTTTCTTACACACAAATCTGTTTTAATTTGGTCAAATGGAAAAAAAAAAAGAATTTAGAGGCACAGCTGATGTGACTCAGTAGGAGGGCTTCTTGGATAAACTTTGTCTGAAGTGCAGAAATTAATGACTCACTTCAGCATACAAAGGTTGCAGCTTCAGCACCCAGGGAAGTTGCGTTGACCCTGTGAACACAATATAATGCCACTTCAGAGGACCATAGCCCGAGGGGACTGTCCCTGCAGGCCTACTGAAGCTGCATCACTGCACAAAACAATCAATCAGATAGCTGTCTGAATAAAACACTTGCTGTCCATTTTTGGGGAGTTCTTCCATTGCACTTCAAGGAGAGGCAAAGAAACTGAGCCAGGTTTGTAGGTGTACCAATATGTGCCGTAACCAATAGTTTGCCTTAATCAATATTCTGCTTACTAAAAAAGTTAACTAACTAAAGAAAAAAAGCAGGGAAGAGACAACATTTCTATTGCAGGACAAGGACTCTGAATCAGCATCAACACAGCCTGTTTCAGTCTATCACAGAGACAAAATTCTTTCCACTGAGGAAGTTCAGACCCCCTTCCTCACCTGTGGACCTAAAGTGGGACTGTTCTACATTACAGGAATAATTTCTCCACCACCTGCATTACCTTACTAAACATAAAGAGTTAATTTTCTGAAACTGTACAAAAAAACAGCCTCCCTTTATTTGAGATTGAATTCTTGGACTATATGCATGTATGAAGTGAAATGCATTTACTGAAATTAATTACTCATTAATCATAAGTTTGCTATACTTTTATTTTTATAGAATGCCACTCTTGTGTGATAAAGATTTTTAGAAGAAAATAAAAAAAAATGTTAATCTAATCTACATAACACTTTACTAAATTTTGTACTTACACTTTTTTCTTTAAAAAGCAAATTTGTTCAATTTGCTTTACTAGAAGCACTGGAGTACTGGGCTTGTGACTGTAATTCTAAAGAACTATACACATGTGCCATTATCATGAATAAGCAAATATCGACTCTAAGCAAATGTAAACTCATAACAGTTCAATAAACTCTTCTTCAGCATCAGCAATAAGGCATTTCCCAAAATAATAATTATATTAAGGATAATTTACTAAATATATACTTGCTTATTTGGGGTTAGTTTGGCAGTTTGTTTCCCAAGCAGTGGAATTAGACAAAAAGTTAATTTTTATTAGTATAACGTCAAACAGTATCAGAAAACTTAGATCAGGCGGGTTTTTGGCAGTCAAAACCCTCCTTTGTGCAATTATAAAGAACAAACGTATATTTTGGCAGATGGGACTGTAACATCTCCCACGGGCGGAATTTGGGTACTTTTTTGTGAGGTTAAACATTCGGTATTTCAACGAAGAGTAAATTGTTTTCATGTGTGTTCCTTTTGCCTGCCACCCACCCACATCCCTCACTATAAACAGCAGAAGCACGCAGGGGTGGTGGTGCAGAGATAGCCACGTGCAACTTCTGCTCACATTTTCAACAAAAGTGTCCAGGAAATGTTCCAGAAAATCCTCTTGGAAAGACCTGGCTGAACAGAGCAGTAACAGAGGACACTCTGGTATATGTGGCTTCTTGAGATGGAGAGGTGTGTGTGGGAAACTGGAAGGAGGGGATGTTGTGCCAGCTTGAGAGGAATGGCTCAGAGAGACAAGTCAGTGCTCCAGAGTCCAGAAACAAATCCCAGAAAAGCTTTAAAATGCTATTATACCCATAGATTTCTAGAATCATCAAGGTTGGAAGAGATTTTCAAGATCATCCAGTCCAACTGTCCCCCCAGCACTACCACTGTAACCCCAAAATTACATCTCCCAGGAGCAGATCCAGGCACCTCTTGAACACCTCCAGGGATGGTGACTCCATCACCTGCCTTGACAAGCTATTCCAATGCCTGACAACCCTAACAGTCTAATATCTAATCTCTAATCTGAATCTCCCCATCTCAGATTAAGGCCATTTCCTCTCACTGTAGGCTTGGCAGAAGAGACCAGTCCTCTCCTCACTACACCCTCCTGTCAGGGAATTGTAGAGAGCAATGAGGTCCTGCCTGAGCCTCCTCCTCTCCAGACTAAACAAACCCATCTCCCTCAGTCGTTCCTCATAAGACATGTTCTCTAGACCCTTCACCTGCCTTGTTGCTCTTCACTGGACATCCTCCAGGACCTCAATGTCCTTTTTAAACTGAGGGGCCCAGAACTGGACACAGCACTCGAGGTGTGGCCTCACCAGTGCCGAGTACAGGGGGATGATCACTGCCCTGCTCCTGCTGCCACACTGTTCCTGATCCAGGCCAGGATGCCCTTGGTCCTCTTGGCCACCTGGGCACACTGTGGCTCATGTTCAGCTGCTGTCAACCAGCACCCCCAAGTCCCTTTCTGCCAAACAGTTCTCAAGCCACTCCTGCCCCAGCCCGGAGCAGGGGGTTGTTGTGACCCAAGTGCAGGACCTGGCACTTGGCCTTATCAAACCTCATACAACTGTCCTTGGCCCATTGATCCAGCCTGTGCAGACCCCTCTGCAGAGCCTTCCTGCCCTCCAGCAGATCAACACTCCCACTCAACTTGGTGTTGTCTGCAAATTTACTGAGGGTACATTTGATACCCTCCTCCAGATCATCAATAAAGGTATTAAACAGGACCAGCTCCAAAACTGAGCCCTGGGAAACACCACCAGTGACAGGCCACCAATTGGATTTAGCTCCATTCACCACAACTCTCTGGGTCTGGCCATCAGCCATTTTTTTACCCATCCAAAGGTAAAAGGTCCCTCATCTAAGCCACAAGCAGCCAGTTTTTGTAGGATGATGCTGTGCGAGACCATGCCAAACACTTTACTAGAATCTAGATAGACACATCCACAGTCTTTCCCTCATCTACTAAGTGGGTCACTTTGTCATGGAAGAAGGTCATGTTGGTCAAGCAGGACTGCCTTTCATAAATCCATGTTGGTTGGGCTTGATCCCCTGGTTGTCCTGCCTGTGCTGTGTGATGGCACTCAGGATGATCTCTTCCATAACCTTGCCTGGAACCGAGTTAAGGCTGCCAGGCCTGTAGTTCCCTAGATCACCCTTCTGACCCTTCTAGTAGGTGGACATTACATTTGCTATTTTCCAGTCAGCTGGGACTGGACTGGTGATTCCCTCATTACTCTGGGGTGGATCTCATCAGGACCCATAGAACTGTTTGTGTCTATCTGGCAGAGCAGGTCACTGATCCCTCACAGGTTACGGGGGCTTCAGTCAGCTCCCCATCACCAACTTCCAGCTCTGGGGGCTGGGTATCCTGAGGGCAATTGGTCTTGATATTAAAGACTGAGGCAAAGAAGGCATTAAGTGCCTCTGCCTTTTCCTCATCCCCTGTCACTGCACTATCCTCTGCATTCAACAAATGATGGAGACACTCCTTGATCCTCCTTCTGCTGCCAATGGATTTATAGAAACTTTTTTTGTTGTCTTTAACTGCAGTGGACAAATCAAGTTCTAGTTGGGCTTTGGCCCTTCTAATCTTCTCCCTACGTGACCTTGCAATATCCTTCCAGTCCTCCCAAGTTACCTGACCCTCATTCCAGAGTCAACAGATTCTCTTTTTTTCCCTAAATCCAGGCCAGTTTTTTTCCCCCATTGACTTATCTTCCTACACATGGGGACAGCTTCCTCCTGAATGTTTAACACTTCCTTTTTAAAGCACATCCAGCCTTCCTGGACTCCTTTGCCCTTCAGGACTGACTCCCAAGGGACTCTGTCAATCCACGTCCTAAACAGGCCAAAGTCTGCCCGCTGGCAGTCCAAAGTGGAAGTTCCTCTGGTGCCCCTCCTTCCTTCACCCAGTATTGAAAACTCTGTCATTTCATGGTCACTCTGCCCAAGACAGCCACCAACCACCTCATCTCCCACCAGTCCTTCTCTGTCCACAACAACAGGTCTAGCAGGACACCTCCTCTGGTGGGCTCATTTACCAGTTGTGTTTGGAAGTTGTCTTCCACACACTCCAGGAACCTCCTAGACTGCTTCCTCTCTGCTGTGCTGTGTTTCCAGTAGACACCTGCCAAGTCAAAGTCTCCCACGAGCACAAGGGCTGGTGATGGTGAGACTTCTGCCAGCCCCTTGTAGAACGCCTCATCTGCCTCTTCATCCTGGCTGGGAGGTCTATAACAGACCTCCACTATGATGTCCAAAACCCATCCAACCCCTGGCAGCCACGTACACACGACACTTCATCCAACAAACCCGGCTAAGGTGATCCAGAGTTTTTTGGGGCTGTTTTTAAAAAAAACCTAATACAAACAAGTAACTTGCTGTGAAAACCTACAATCATCCTTACATCCTAATGCCGAAAAGAATTTTCAAATTTTAATTTCCCAGAGTTCTATAGCTCTAGCTGAAAATCCACAAAATCACACATGAGCAGAAACGTCTACATATTTCTCCTGGAGGTTATCAACACATGCTCCTATTATATAAAAGGTATAAGAATGGTAACGTTACCAGAATGGGAATTTCATTTCTGTCAATGAGAAGCATGTTCCTGAAATCAGGACAGCTTCTCTCTTCAAGTGTGAACTCTGTCCATAACTGTGCTATCACCTTCAGGTGAGGTAATTCAAGTTATAGCTCTTTTAGCCATGCAGGAATATGAACTTCCAAATTACAACCTTCCTCCCAAGAACTAACCCTCCCTCAGTAGAGGAAAAATATGTTACTAGGAATGGCAGAAAACATGTAATTCCACTGTCCTCATTGACAAACCATTTTAAGTTATAAACTCTGCCCAGGAAATAGAAGAACATTCCAGAAGTCTGTAGTGATTGCTGTTGTCTCAGTGTGTTATGATTTATTGTTTAATCATTTAGAACTGGCAGTTTCTGGAAGGTAATAGCACTAAAGGGCACAGGTTAGCTTGTACATCGTTTCCAAACACTTTTTTACACTTTTTTAAAAGACTTTTGTTAAATGTGTGAATCCTTTAGAGCTTGTAAATGTCAAGACTTTAGCGCTCCTGTACTACAGCCTGAGCAACAGCTGGCAAAAGCATCAGCTGCACCCCTGGGTGGCAAAATTAGCACCTTATAATTTACTAGGCTAAAGAAAAAAATACATCAAATACGAAATTTATAGTATGCAACAGCTCAAGCTGATGCTATATTTCTCTTAAAATCTGAACACAGGCAATTTTGAGAAGAGAAAGTCTCTCTGTGCTGCAGAGCCTTCAACAATCAGTCTGGAACTTGTCTGGAGTTTATTGGTGCTTCACTGAGCTGGATGCAGTGAGAAACGTGAGCAACCTTGAAAATTGTCTGCAAATCTCCTCATGGAGATTAGGATCACACATAAAATTTAAGGAGAACTACATCAGTGAGCAAATAATAAGACAGAGTAAATGTAAAAAGCTTTTCATTACGAGTGCAAAACCAGCCACAGAGTAGTGTAGAGTTATGGGTGAAAGCACAGGAACTGCTATGTCAGACACACTGGTCTCTAACCAGTATGGGAAATAAATTCTGATGGAAGCTGTAGCTTCTCCTCTAATCAGTACAGGAAGGTGGAAAGAATGCTGTGCCATTGCTAAAGCCCTCCTAGGGAGAAGTGTTTGTCAAAAGAACCTATGTTTATCAAAAGATGGATGACACAGAGTTTTGTGATTTTTTTTTCTTTATAAACAAGCTAGTTGACACTCCCTGGTCACCTCCAAACCTTAAAATATCCTTCTGCTTCACAGTTTAAATACAGTTTCTCAACTGTTCCCGTGACATAACACGTACACTTGATCATCCTGTGTTTCTGTTGATCTAGTTTTGATCTCACCCAAACGCTGTGACTCACGAGGAAACCAGGCCAAAGCTTTCAGTATGGACTATCTCAGAAAAGCCCAGGCACGGGGCTCCAGCCTTAGCACCGAGCCTAGAAAGAGGGATGGGCAATCAGCACATATTCAAAGGCATGACTACCACCCAACAAGTCCTAGCAAAGGTATTTACACATCTTAACCTTTCCAAAGAAAAATATCGGAAGGAAAGCCTCTGGCACTCATAAACCCATGACCTCAATGAATTTAATATGGACAAGTTTTTCTAGCAAGTTCCACACCACCTCCCCTCTGTGTAAACCACAAGGAATATGTTTTCAGCAGAAGAAATTTAGATACTTTTTTTTGATTACATAAGAAAAACTGTTACCCAAGTTTAAATACCATTACCCAAAATAAACAAGAGCCCATAATCAAGTCTTTGCTTAGCTAATGAAGGCTCTGTGAATACTGATTTCATGCACTGATGAAGTTTTATAACTGTAGCAGCCTTATAACTGCCATAATGATTCCAATCTTACAAGAAGATATTCCTACCTTACTGGCTGTCTTGAAACACATATGACAAATTACTCTGACGTGACAGAAAGATCAGTTCATCAACAGTGGTCAAAAGGTATGATGGTGTAGAAATAAATCTGTATAAATCCTGCTGTACAAAATGCATGAGCAAGTCCATAAATAGTGCAAGTGAAACCAAATTCACTGTGCTTAATTAGTTCTAAAATGGGAATGCATTGGAATCGTTGGGGCTTGAGGAAGGCGTGGAAATATAGGGCCTCCTGTAATTGAATAGCTACTGCTGTGCTCTCTTCTGCAGGGCTGGGCTGACAGTCTTGAAGCAGACCAGGAGTTAGGAGTGAGTCCAGGAAGCCTTTTCCTAGTCTTGCTTCTGGTCCTGTTACTTCATCAAGGTAGAATTAACCAGGTGCTTTTCTTCACTGTCCACTTAAGAAGAGGTCCTAGTAGTTTTATGCAGTTTAGACATCAAAAGTGCTTTCCCTCCTGAAACTACCCTATTTGGAGACCCTGAAAATACTAAAAGATCCAATGATTTGACATGTTCTGAATGCAACTTCATTACTCCATATCAGCATCATCCATAACCTCACATTTCATGTCACACCATTACATTTTTTCTATCTATTTACTTTGTGTTCTTTTATTTCCCGTCCCATCACTGACCTGTGTAAATGTTAATTGTTTTTTAACTATTCAAGCAATATAAGGGAAATGTGTTCAAGCAATGGAAACTCTTCTTTTTTTTACTTTCTCCAGATGTAAAAGAGCATTGAAACCTGAGAATTTGAGGTCATATTACAATAACCAAAAAGATCAAATAGCTACATGCTTTTGCTAGAGGTTAAATCTGCATTTGCAAGTACACATTCTTGTTCAAAGGTATTTTTAGATGATGTAAAAAATGATACTTCTACATTTTTTTTGCTTTTTCCACAGCATAGTGTACATCTACATGAGAGTTATCAATAACACACAACATAGGGGAAGAGTTGGAATTTGGATGGTACATGTAACGAATTAGAGTTTGAGAATATGAGAGGTAGTGATTAAATGCCAAAGAAGCTAACTTCTTGAATGCAAAATGGGACATCTGTTCCTTTGCTTTCCAGTCTGTCTGATTTTTTTTCTGTCAATTTGTAGCGTTCTCTCCATTCCATGTGCAGCATCCCAGTTTTTCTCCCTTCACTGTAACCGTTTCAGCTTGGCAACCTCCTGCCTTCCTGTCTCAGACCACATATTCACATTGCTTCCCTAAAACATGACAGCATGTCTTCTTGTTCCAAAATATTGTGCTGCTTTTCTTTTTGAATAGGGGTTTTACCTCTGCTCGGGGAACACTGTGAGCTCCTTAAATTTACTCAGCAAAAGCAGTATTAGCACATCAGCCTGTGTGATGTATGAAAGATGTGGTGGAGCAGAGGCAGGCAGAGATGTGGCTGGCTAGTTGGTCAGCTGGATCCAGGCAACACCTCATGTTTCTGTGATGCCAAACATTTGGTTTAGTACCCCAATGATCACTTGTATTGCTGAAGGGTAATTACACGTGGTGCTAGAGGCTACAACACACGTGAGGGCATCAGTCTAGCACCTGTAAGGGTAACTGACCCCCAATAACATGAAATCACAGAATCATTAAGGTTGGAAAAGACCTCCAAGATCATCAAGTTCAACCTTTGACCAAACCTCACCTTGTCCCCCAGCCCAGAGCACCGAGTGCCACATGCAGTCGTTCCTTGGACACCTCCAGGGATGGGGACTCCAAACCTCCCTGGGCAGCCCCTGCCAAGGCCTCACCACCCTTTCCATGGAGAAATTCCTCCTGATGTCCAACCTGAGCCTCCCCTGGCACAGCTGGAGGCCGTTCCCTCTCCTCCTGTCCCTTGTTCCCTGGGAGCAGAGCCCGACCCCCCCCGGCTCCCCCCTCCTGTCAGGGACTTGCAGAGCCAGAAGGTCCCCCCTGAGCCTCCTTTTCTCCAGGCTGAGCCCCCCCAGCTCCCTCAGCCCCTCCTGCTGCTCCAGCCCCTTCCCAGCTCCGTTCCCTTCCCTGCACACGCTCCAGCCCCTCCGGGTCTCTCCTGTTGAGGGCCCAGAACTGGGCCCAGCCCTCGAGGTCCCTCAGCGGTGCCAGCACAGGGACGGGCACTGCCCTGAGGACTAGGTGGGTGGAGGGAACATTCAATTCCACAACACATCTGAGGCACATAAAAGCCCCAGAACCTTTGTCTTCCTTACATGCTCTTCCTCCCAGCAGTTTACCTGCCTGGTTTATAACTCAAGACTTGACGTCTCAACAGTTATAAAATCTGTTTCAGAGTTCCCATTAATAACCACAAAAGAATGCAACAGAAGGTTCTGTGAAAACAAATAAAAAGAAACAGACTGGGGGCTTTTGAAATCAAAATCCATAGTTATGACAAGTCTGTAAACAAATGAAAGGAGGAGAGAGGGAGGTATGTAGCAAAGAGGCAATAAGTATGAATATTTTTAGTGCTCGCCATGCTCAAACTGGCCTCAGCTTGCTACCAGTGGCAAGGCTGGATAACAATAAATTGCAGACATCAGAGACAGGTTTTAAAGGGAGACTACGAAACAGAGAGGGAATGACATAGAACAAGGATGGAGTGGAACAGAAATTCACACTCCCAAAGCAGCTACTTATAAAAAAACCCCTAAGTGTTGGTGTGAAAAGTGTGGGGCAGGATCAGATGATTAAGACAAACAGTATGGGCACAGCAAAACTCGCAGCAATTGTCTCAGGATGGGACATTACAGAATTCCTCATCCATGCCAAAGGCTCGGAAAGATGAAACCAAAAAATCCCGGTATTTCTACATGGGAAGGGAGTCAAGGGAGAGATTTAAACCAAGTGAGCGGATGAAGCCATTGACAGGTGCTGCTGATAAGTCTTACTGGAATACAACTGATGATCCAGTATCTACAGATTACATTTCTGAGGTAATTTCTTTCTAAGAGAACAAAATGTTCCAGAAGGAGAATAAATATAGTGTGTCATTCATTAATGACACAAACTCAAACAGATGTCTTATTTCTAATTAACACATATCCTCTAAAATTATTCACATGTACTCCTTTCTCGGATTGTTTTCAAAGAAGAACAGGTGAATGATGTCTCAGACTAAGCAGTTTCACATAACATTATCTTAGTTTCTGTATTCTCAGGCATACTCCTCAGCTTCTCTTAGTTATGCTCCTCTTTATACTGGCAAATCAATCAAAATCAATTAAATGCTTATAAAATCTTAACCTTGACACAAAAATATTGAGAAATCTTAACTAAAAAGACAATTTGCATAATTTTCATAATAGAAAATAGTTAATAATAACACAGAACAGAAACTTCTCAATACAGAAAGAAAAAATTGCAATTACAGCTACTTAAGAATTTTCACTCTTAAAATATTTAAATCAATGCCATGCTTTATTATAAGGGTAATGCCCAGATTGGACAAGTTCCAGTAAGTACCTAAAAGGTAATTTAATGGCAGTATTTTAGGAGAGGTCTCATTATTATAGTATGAAATGGAACTCAGTGTTCTCTACCTAGATCATAGATCAAGATGGCCATTTAAAAGATGCATACTGAATGTCTGGTGTAGTTCAGACTTTGGTGAACTTAAAACACTAAACACCCTGTTAACTGAAAAGAGGCTGCCTGGATAAGAGGCGTTGTTATGAGCCTGAGATCCATACTTTTATTTTAGCTATCTTTGCAGACACTCCTAATGTTGCTGTCCCTGCAAGACGTGACAGTAAGTGTTTTGTTATGTGGGCAGAAGCAAAACCACATTCGAATCATTCATTTTCCCAATTAAAGTAATTTCTCTTTTGCTGACTGACTGGCTGGGTGAAAACAGTTTCTTCTTAAATTTACCCAGGGTGAAAGTCAGCCTCCTCCCTCTCCAGCTGGGATTTTCCCAGAAGCTGGAAAAAGGAAAACATTGCACCCATCTTTTGAAATGATAGAAGGGAAGACCCTGGGAACTACCACCCTGTCAGCCTCACCCTGTGCTTGGGGAGATCCTGGAAGGGACCCTCCAGAAGCTCTGCAGAGGCACATGGAGGACAGGGAGGTGACTCGGGACAGCCAGCACAGCTTCACCAAGGGCAAATCCTGCCTGACCAACCCAGGGGCCTTCTGTGATGGAGTGACTCCATCAGTGGGCAAGGGAAGGGATGTGGATGTCATTTATCTGGGCTTCCATAAATCCTGCAAAGACGGTCCCCCACAACATCTTTTTCTCTAAATTGGAGAGAGATGGATTTGATGAGTAGATAAGGAAGTGCTTGGACAGTTGCATCCAGAGGGTCAACGGTCAGAGTCCTGATGGACATCAGTGATCAGTGGTGTCCCCTCAGGGATCTGTTCTGGGACCAGTGTTATTTAATATCTTCATTAGTCACACAGATGAAGGGATCGAGTGTCCCCTCAGCAGGTTTGCAGGTGACACCGAGCTGGGGGTGCAGTGACACACCTGAAGGACGGGGCCATCCAGGGGGACCTGGACAAGCTCGAGCAGTGGCCCCTGGGAATCTCAGGAGGTTTGACAGGGCCAAGTGCTGGTGCTGCCCCTGGGTCAGGAGAACTCCTGGAATCAATCCAGGCTGGGGATGAACAGATGGAGCAGCCCTGGGGGAAGGACTTGGGGGTTCTTATGGTTTAACCCCAGCTGACACCTAAGCTCCATGCAGGCACTTGCTCACACCCCACATCCCCCAGTGGAATGGGGAGGAGAACCACAAGTAAAACTTGTAGGTTGAGGTAAGAACAGATTAATAATTGAAACAAAGTGAAATTTAATAAGAATAGTAAGTAATAAAATTATAATTAAAAGGAAAAAGCCCAAGTGATGCACAATACAATTGCTGACAACCTGATGACCAACACCAGATCCCAGCCCTGAACCCTGGCCCCCCTGGGGATGTTCTATGGTTTGGAATATCCCTTTGGCCAGTTTGGGTCACCTGTCCCAGCTGTGCTCCCTCCCCATTTTTTTTGGTGTACCTCCTCATTGGCACAGAGTATGAGGCACAAAACTTGACTTAGGAAAAACATGACTCAGCAACAACCAAGACATCAGAGTGTTATCAACATTGTTCTCATACTGAATCCAAAATACAGCACTACAGCAGCTAGTGAGAAGAAATTAACTCTATCCCAGCCAAAACCAGGCCAACATCCCATACCATTCACATCATGTAAGTCTCACACTTCTCAATACCTCATCACATTCCCTCTCTATTTAGTTTGATAGATATACATACAGACATCATTCCCTTAGTCTATGGAACACCCCTGTCAAATATCCATAAAATGTCCACAGAAGTGTCTGTTTAATTCATTTAGTCCATGACCTTGGCCTCCATCCCTGATAACAGCCTTTTAAGCAGGAAAGAGTGAGATGTTGAATTGTTGCCTGTTGCACATGGAAGTCAGTCCTGATTCCAGTACAACTGTGCTTGTTCAGGTTTATTAAAGTTCATTCTTCACTGGTGTGATGACTGGAGAGAGGTTGAGCTCCCCAGAGTTACCTGGGGTTAAGATCTATGCTGTGAGGTGCTCAGTGAGGTGATGCACACATAGCCACCATAGACCTGTTATATCGTTACTAACATCACATAATTTAATTCACTGGCCATTCTCACCCAAAACCAAATCCCCTTGAGGCACACACTGGCCTTACCCATCCTCCTGCACAAACCACCAAGGTGCTGGTGGGGCAGAGGCTGGACCTGCCCCGGCCCAGAAACCCCCCGTGCCCTGGGCTGATCCCCCAGCGTGGGCAGCAGGGCAGGGGGGGATTCTGCCCCTCTGCCCCTCAGGGGAGACCCCCCTGCAGAGCTGCCTCCAGCCCTGGGAACAGCCCAGCAAGGACATGGAGCTGCTGGAGCCAGTCCAGAGGAGGCCCCAAGAGGATCCGAGGGCTGGAGCAGCTCTGCTGGGAGGAAAGGCTGGGAGAGTTGGGATTGTTCAGCCTGGAGAGGAGAAGCTTTGGGGTGACCCAATTGTGGCCTTCCAGGGCCTGAAAGGGTCGACAAGAAAGATGGAGAGAGACTATTTCCAAGGGCCTGGAGTGTCAGGACAAGGGGGAATGGCTTCCCACTGCCAGAGGGCAGGGTTAGATTGGATATTGGGAAGGAATTGTTCCCTGTGAGGGGGGGGAGGCCCTGGCACAGGTTGCCCAGAGAAGCTGTGGCTGCCCCTGGATCCCTGGAAGTGTCCAAGGCCAGGTTGGATGGGGCTTGGAGCAACCTGGGCTAGTGGGAGGTGTCCCTGCCCATGGCAGGGGGTGGGAATGGATGACCTTTAAGGTCCCTTCCGACCCAAACCGTCCTGGCATCCTATGAATCTCAAGCCACAAGCATCTTTACTCAGAAAAAAAGAACATTGTTTCGATTGGGAATTTTGAAATGGAAGTTTATTTAATTTTGAAGGCTAAACCATCAGAAGACACTCCACCAAAACAATTCTTCATGGGGTTTTTTTGGATGAAGAGGAAGAGAAGAGCAACAGTGGCTGGGTAGTGGTTAGGAATATAAATTTTTTGGTTGAGTTTCCTGGTTCAGTCATCAATTTGAAAAAAAAAACCAAACTGGTTACATAAAACAAGCACAGAATTATTAAAATATGAAAACAGTTACAGGAACAGGCCAAGCATTTATTTCCCTTCTCCATCCCACTTGCAATACTTGTCATGAGAAGGGATTGTTTTCATCCCTTGTTTCAATTTTTGCTGTAGTGGAAGGTATCTGAATGTTAATCCCCACAGTGTGCCTGAATCACAGGGCTGTAGAGGGTTGGTTTGACCTTTTCAATATTCTGCACTTGAAGGACTCACCCTTTCAGCTTCCCCATTAAACCTCACCAGCCATGGGGGAAGCAAGGAATGGATGGTGAGAACTGAAAATGCACTCCAAGAAAAGCCACTGAAGAAGGAATATCCAAACCATTCCTGCAGCAAAGATGAAAGAAGAATGGGAAATGTCACTAAACTAATTCATTCTCTTGAGAAAGGCAATAAGGAAAAAAAATGTTCTTGTTTGACTCCTCTGCTTGTAACTCTCCTAGACCCAGCTTGGATGCTCCAATAAAACCACCAAATCTACTTGTAAATCAGCCAGGCTTGCGATGACTTTCAAGGATTCTAAATTACTGCTAAAGAAGAACAAATTATGACAAAGAACCCTCAAAAAACCCCACACTTTCCCATACACCATCTCCCCATTCTCACAGACATAGAACAAAGTATTCCTTAGGACAAAGAGTTTGGGGAATGGTGACCTCATCAGAGCAGCTTCTCCTTTCCCTGGCAGGACCCCAGGGTTACTGTTTTCTTACTGTTTTATGTATATCTGTGAATTTTAGGCTCACATCTTTGCCTTGGCACAGTTTCAAAGGCAAGGGGTCCCTATTCCAACCACTTCTTCTCATCGTTAGCAGAGCCCACACATAGTCCCCCCCATACTGAAATGTGAATTAATCTCTCCAGAGGGTGTAATAATTCTGCATCTCTAAATCAATTATTTATGCTACTTTCTCTGTTTCCTGGGATTGGACAGG
The DNA here is from genome assembly GCF_001604755.1 of Lepidothrix coronata. Lineage (NCBI taxonomy): Eukaryota > Metazoa > Chordata > Aves > Passeriformes > Pipridae > Lepidothrix > Lepidothrix coronata. The sequence goes on from NW_016690304.1 coordinate 777,423, forward strand.
GATGGTGCTGCAGGGGTGATCAATTCCTGTAAGGATGTAATATGGACTCCTGGCTTGACATCCCATCTTCATTTTTAAAAAGCTGGCAAAATGCCCTCTAAAATCATGATAGAAATATTTTTCATGAATCAAAGTGAGCCCAAGTAGTAACATGCCAACAAATACAGATTTCATGAGATCAGTTCACAAATTAATGAAGAAAATACCAATTTTCACTCATCTAAACATTACAACTGTTCATTTGCTATACCTATTAGAATTACTCATAGTTAAAAGGTCATGGAATCTCAGTGCCATTAAGTTTATTAAGTCTAAGCCTAAAAAAAAGGAGAAACAAGCTTATTCCATTCTTTTTGCAGGTTGTTCAGTGCTTGATAAATTAGTATTTTTCTTCCAAGTGGTAATTTCTGTGCAAACACAAAGCAACCAGATCCCGGACTGAGACTTTTTCAAAACTGCACAAGTTGAAGTTCTGTGGTTATTACTGCATTAGAGTGACAGGAGTAAGACATCTCACTGACTGAAGATGTTTCTCTCAGAGGTGACACAGCCTCTCTCCAGAGCAGGGCTTTGGGCCAGCGTGTGACAGCCCTCAGGGAAGCAAAAAATCCTACCCAGGTGTGTGGGAGGACAGGTAAAGTCTGTATTAGTGGGGCTGAATGAGTCAGCCAAATATGCTCCAGAATCAGGCAGAGAGCTAATGAATCTTCACTCTTTGTATCTTGCTGAAGCCACAGATTTTTAATATGACTCACCAGTTACTACCTGTGATAACCCCTATGTGAGAAGTCACAGCTTCCTCATAACCATTTAGCATCAGGCAGTGAATATCCCTCTGTTCACCCCATCTCCACAAAACACATCCGTGCTCACTGCCCACACCCCTGCTCTCCCCACCCCCTCTGTGCTCCAGGGTTAAGGAACTGAGATACATTAAGGACCTGGGGGGAGTATTCTCCACGTTGTTAATCAAGAGTGCCCTCCATCCTTCTGCCCTCTCTGGGACATGCAAAAATCTGACAGCAAGAGATATTTCTGCTTGTGTCCTTCCTCTCCAGCCTGCTTGTCAACTAGAAAATTAGCTGACCCCTCACTAACACCTCCTGGAACGTGCCACTCTGTTCTTTGCTTACATATCTGAGCCTGACACAGGGAAAATTAGTGATTCAGATCATTATTCCTGCACCTTCTGAAATCCCTGTCTTTGCTGCTGCACCTCAGACTGGTCAAACTCAGCATTAGGGCCAAACTATTCAGTTCATCCACAACGTGCTCTTAACATTGCACTGAAAGGAGCTGCATTTTTTCATACAGCTTCATGAGCTAATTTTTAATACTTTTACTATTTTCTTAATGCTTTTAATATTTATTTTTTAAAATTGATTAATTATTTTAAAATATTTTTAATATTTAAAACCTAGGCTTTGGTGTATTGCTGGGTACCAGCTAGAATATTCCCATCATAAATTGACAACCTGTCCCAAAAATTCACCCCCTTTTACTTGAGAATTGTTCCCTGCACTTAATTTACACATTTCTAATGAATTTTATAAAATACTGTCATTCTCATCCTCCCCTTCAAAATCAGCCAGAGACATTTTTCCTTTTTGTTAACAATGATCATGCCTGTTTACACCTTGTCTGCAGTCAATTTTCTGTTGCAGAAGGTTTAAAAACCTCCACTGCAGTCCTTATTGTTTTCACAACCTTCCTGCACTTCGGTGCAACTGTCCACCTCTCTTTTACTTTGAGCTCTCTTGCTGTTCGTAGCTCGACAAACAAGACTCTCAGCTTCAAAAATCTCAGGTACTTCAGTTTCTTTGGACCCAGTCCTTTGCAATAGCAGGGGCTGGCTGCCCTAGTGAGAGGCCCTAACTACAGCAAATCAGAATGGAAAGGGGAAAAAACCCCAACCACACAACCCTTACTCCAGGATCCTCAACCCTCTTCTTGCTTTCTGAGAGTTCCAGTTGCTTTCCTCTCTCTCCTTATTCTCTTGCAGGCCTCTTCCAGACCTTTCACTTCAAAATACCCAGCTGAGCCCCTCTTTATGGATTAAGCTCTTTTCAGCTGGGCCTGTGGCTTCTCCCTGCAGAAGCAGTTATTTTAATTCTCTGCTTTTTCTCACTGACTTGCACAGTCTGTGACCATCACCAAGTCATTAATGTGTATATGCACAGATAAGTGTCCAAAAATATACCCTGTTTCACAGCATACATTTTCCCCGTGAGTATTTTTGTTCTTAAAGAATATGTTGCTGTATTGTCATCACATTGCCTGCATGAGTATGATGCAGCTCAGGTTGTCCTGGTTTTGAGTCAGTCGATACTGCAATTAATCTAAATGTGACACTGTGGCAGAAAGAGCCAAATGGCACATGAAAATGGAGTGAATATCAGATTTGTCTCATTCCTGAACTGGGTGGTTTATAAAGCCTGTAACAAATACAGCATCACAGACTTTTAAAGGGCAAAATGCTCTGCTACCTCATTATGTTTCCTGCCAGTTCACATAAACTTTGTGGGTGCAGCCCACTAAATAAAAGAAATGCAATTTAGAAGTTGTTAGTACAGAACCAATCTGATTAGAAACATAATCCTGCTGAAAGAAATGCACTTCCCATGTGCCAAAATCCCTGCAGTAAAACCAAAGCCCCATTCCAACCTCAGGTAAGGGAGGAGTAGCAAGAAGCAAGAGATGTCTTTGGAAGAATCGTTCCCTCAACTTTCACCTAAGATCAAACTTTCAGGTATTAGTGACTACATTTTTTCCACATCGACTCTTTTTTCTTTTTCATCACATTTGGATAAGAAATCCCATGGCAGACACAGTGATCCTGGCTGAAGAAGAGATCTTGCTAATGTGAGCTTCAAAGAAGATTGATTTTACAAAGATGAAAAACAGTCTAAATAATTATTTTTTTTCTTCTCAAATGTAAACCAATTTATTAATGCAATTGTAAGATGCGTTTAATCATCTGAACACTTGTCTTTTTGTGTTGGAAAAAAAATGTATGTAATTTTCCAATTCCAAAAATGAGTGACAAACCAATGAGTGACAAACTGCAGCCTCCTGCAGTTCATTGCAGTTGAAAACAACCCAAGCCTTCATTCTTTCAAGCCAGGAAAGAATGTTCATCACACTTATCCTTTGGCCCCTGGAGCAACAGCAGAAAATGCTAATGAGGAACTTTTCCAAAAGTCATCTGCAGGAAGGTTTTTGTACCCTAAAACATGCAATCGTCATCATACCATATAAACATAATGGTCAAGGTATAAAGATCAACAAAAGGAGACTCTAACGACCTGTTTTTTTTCAGTAAGTGCCATTTTCACTACTTCAAGAAATGTAATTGACTTTTCCAGACCAGTTTATTCTTTGTTACCAATTTTATACCATGCCAGGTATGACAGTTTGTTCAAAAAGATAAATTGAGATGTCAACATATTTTACAGTTTCGAGAGTGTAAATTGTAAATATTTAATGAGCATATTTAGAAACTCCTACATGTGTTTGATTTATTTGCTAATGTTGTCAGTACATTTTCCTTGTATTTTATATTCATGTACTGAGCATCCTCCCCCACTCTTTTTTCTCCAGATTTTTTCCACCTGTCAGTGTTAGGACCAAGACACCTCAACTGTAAAGTCTCAAGCAACGGCCAAGACCTCATTTTTATCTTCCCAGCCTAAAATGTGACTGTGGACCTCTTGGAGTACCACAACTGCGATGTGCACAGGTGCAATAAAACAGAAGTTACCAAATGTAACAAAGGAAAAAGAGAAGGGAATCTTCTAATATTTCTTTTAGTGTTAGCACAACAAAGTGACACCTTTTACAGGGTCAGATTACCAGCTCAGCACCAAATCTTCCAGGTTCACTATAGTTATTTAAAGAAAAGAAAACAAAAGTCACATCTTCAAAATTTAGGTTATACATATATTTGGAACTCCTGGAAACAGGATGCATGTTTGATATTCTAATCAGTTTGTTAATGGAAGAGATCTGTTCCAAATTTATTTGCTTAACTACACGATATATTTAAACAAAGCATTTAGTTGCTTGCAACACTTGCTAAAGAAATGACAAAATCTCCTTTTGAACTGTAAAACACAAAAAGAGAGCTATTGAAGCAAGCTCTCCATCAATTACTGACTCAAAATTACTTCAGAAAGAATTTCTTCTCATCTCCAACAGTATCTTTTATATAATCTTCTTTGTACAAGTTTAAATATATTTTAAGTGGCACATCAGCAACTCCTACTTTCAACAACTCCACTCACCAGGCAGAAAAATACCTTTGGTGGTAAACTGAGAGCTGAAAAACTTCAGCGTTTGCTAACTTGGGTGTGCATACACATGAAGAACAAATCTGTTGGGTACATATGTATAGTTTTAAAAGAAATTATAGGACACAACAACACAGATCCTGGAGCCCAAACCACTGAAGACTAGAGACAATGCACTGGAAAACACTGCTGGCACCAAGCACGTCATTTTTCCTCGCTATTAGCACTGAGGAGAGATTCTAGGCACACAGGATTTCAAGAGAAATAATTCTAAAAGCCATGTCCCAAGTCTCTACACCCATATTCAGTTTCAATTTAATTCTTAGCATGAAATCCTGGTACTGAAAGGTCAGTGGAACAACTTCCCTTGACTTCAGCAGTAAGAAAGCTTCCTCCTACATCATTAATCTAGAGTATCATTCATTATCAATTCAATTCAGAACAACCTGTCAGGAAATGGGAACAAAGACTGTAAACAGTTTTCACATTATTTCCACAATCTTCGTTGCAGCAATAATTTAAAGATCCACACAGTGTGTGGGGGAGAAAAAAAAAAGACAAAATTGGGGAGGAAAAAAAGACAAAGAGAAAAGGGGAAAAGAAGCTTCGTAATTGATATTTTTCATTGTTATGCAAGTGCTGGAGAAGAAATGGTTAGGAGTATTCAGAAGCAGTTATTTGGGAACTTTATGGATTTGCATGGAGACAGGAAATTAAAAGAAGGCCCTCTCCAATCTTTAGACATACACAGTTTATTTTTCTTCTGAAATAAGCAGTGAAGAATATAGATAAAGAATGTTCATACAGCATTTTAAAGATCTCTAGTGCAACACAATGCGGAGTCCCACCCCACAGGCAGGGAACTTCCTTCACAGTGAGTGACTGGGACTCATTAGAAAATAAATTATCATCACCCACATCAGACAGATGGTTTTGATGAGCATCAGGCCACTATCATCAAGAGGAATCACCGTGAGACTTCACACGGCTTGGATGTTGTCTCTGTGTTATCATCAGTGACTTGGGGGGTGAAAACAAAGATAAATAGTGACCAAGTGTGAAGTTGAGACACACAGGGGTGGAACAGCAAATGTCACTGGACAGGAGAGAGTGGCCTGGATGGCTTGGTAAGCTGAGGGCAAAACAACATCATGCTTTATAATACAGGCAAATATCAAGTCAAACATCGAGCCAAACAAAGAGCAAAAAAAGGATGCCTGGCATCCAAAATGGAGGATTCTGTCTGGAGAAGCTTTGATAACAGCCTGAGAAGACTGTTACAAGAGCACAGGATTTATTTTTAGATAGCTAGTCCAAAAAATAAAAAAAATTCTGCACAGTTGGATTCATACTATTAACTTAAACAAAAATACTCTATCTTTAGATTCTTTGGTTTTTCGTGTTTATTTCTTTTCTAATATTAAGTCAAACTCAAAATGCAAAAGACCTTTTAAAAAAATCCCCAGCCCTAAGACTCATCCTGTCATTCCTTTTTCATCCCACCTATTCACTAAATTTGTTCTGGAATTGCAGAGTTTTAGTGCCCTAAACTTTCTCAATTCAATTAATAACGTCTTCAGATAGAAAATACTGCTGTCTGCTCTTCATTCACTTGGTGTATTGATGGGAAGGTGAACATATGGTGACCAAAATCTTGGCCTCAGAATTAGAAATGAGCCTTGACAATTGGGTCTTCAGTCTGGAGGAGCAGCTGATGCACCCTCATAAAATTGTCTGTGAAGAGTAGACAAAAACATTAATGGAATAGAATTGCTGAGAATGGCATTCCTCCCTCCACAGCACACATCTGTTTAAGAACACACAGCAATTTCTCAGCTTGTACTTGAATTCACCCACACAAAAGCTGTGGGTGACTTGAGATCTCCCTCTGCTTGTTCCTTTGTTTTGGTCTTTGCTGTGCTCTTCCATTTCTCCCATTTTCAAAATGAACAGAAGTATTCTTTTCTTCTCATTCCCTACTGCTTTCATACACTACCAAGTCTGTTACTGGGTTATTATAGTTTCTGTTCCCCATGTAACAGTTTCTTGCACTCCCAGTATGCAGTTTTTTCCTTGAGGTGCTCCACCTTTCTTGAAAAGTGAGTTTCCTCCTCTCCTCCCTCCTGAAACCACTTCATTCAACTTCTGTTCCTCTTCCCTGCTCATCACCCCTTTCTTTCTAAGGACTCCTCCTCTCTGTAGGGAGGATGGACCAAAGTGGCTGGACTGAACTAGGATATTCCTTTTTGTCTCTTGTTGTTTGCCTGCCAGACTGCATCTTCACCTGTACTGTGTGCTCCCTGGAGAGTGAAGGAGCAAAACTGACAAGGTATCCTTTGAATTCTGAGTGCCTTCATAGTTGAGGGAGTGTTTTGATACACCTGAGATTTGAGTTTCAGGGATCCTGACAACCCTTTCATTCCTCCTTCATTTCTTGATCATATAAAAACAGAAACAAGGAAGAAAATGATAAGTTATTTTTATGAGTGTAGAACAATGAATTCTTCAGTTGAGTGAATTACAACTGAAGAAATATGTGGGATTTTTCTCACACATTTATGAACTGGCACTTGTTCATGGCAAGAGAAATATATAATGTAGGCAAAAAGATGAGGTATTCAAAGTATCAGTCCCAACTTCTTACCAAGGGGTTGCCAGCAAAACAGGAGCAAAGGACACAGCCCATGTGCAGACAAGGAAGGCAGTTCCTTCCTCACAGCCTCTTCACCTGAGTCAGGAGACACAAGGTGTTTTCACAAGAGCCTCCTTTATCTCCCTTCAGCTCCTGGAGGATTGTTGTTGTGCTGGTTTAAGAGTTAACCAGCAGGGGTAATGAACCCAACTCAAAGGAGAGATTATAAAATCAGAATAACAATTTATTAAAATAATACAGTAAGTACAATCATACAAACAAACAATTGGTCTTAACCCACAAAACCCAAATGTATAACCCAGTACCTTGGGGGCAAGAACAAAGTGGTGTTCCTTGGGCCCCGCTTAAGTCCAAAGTAAAGGGAGAGGGGAAAAACCTGCTGGTGGGAGAGCTGTTGCAGTCTGGTCAGAAGCGGTGATTGCAGTCCAGCTGAGGTTGAGAGCAACGAGCTGCAGTCTTCCTTCTGGATCCCACGAGTGGTTGAAAAGTTCTGAAAACTCCAGGTTTATATATTCTCCAGTTCAGGCAGGAATGGTCAGTTCTTTCCCTCAGGGAGTTCCATAAAAGGTAAGAGCATCCTCCTATCTCACAGGCCTCTTAACACCTAGTTTATAGCCTGAGGAGTCAGGCTCTTATGGGCAGAGGGTGCGAATAGTCTATTGCCATAAAAGGTAAGAGCATCCTCCTATCTCACAGGCCTCTTAACACCTAGTTTATAGCCTGAGGAGTCAGGCTTTTATGGGCAGAGGTGCTAATAGTCTATTGACAACAGTTTCTGGGAAATGGCATGGAAGGCTATAGAATACACAGTTTTGGGTTACACCCATACCATGATGAACTCAGCTGTCCTAACTAGGACAGTTGTCCTGGGCTAGATGCTGCAAGGATCAAGTAAAAGCAAGGTGGTATTTTGAACAGCAAAGCTGCTGTGGGGGACTTGCTAGAGAAGACATGAATGAGACTGAGGCAAACTTTACCAGAAGCCAAAAAATCTTAATAAAGTTTGTAGAATCCCAGAATGGTTTGAGTCAGAAGGAACCTTTTAAGGATTATCTAATTCCAGCCCTCCCTACCATGGACAGGGACACCTCCCACTAGCCCAGGTTGCTCCAAGCCCCATCCAACCTGGCCTTGGACACTTCCAGGGATCCAGGGGCAGCCACAGCTTCTCTGGGCAACCTGTGCCAGGGCCTCCCCACCCTCACAGGGAACAATTTCTTCCCAATATCCCATCTAACCCTGCCCTCTGGCAGTGGGAAGCCATTCCCCCTTGTCCTATCACTCCAGGCCCTTGGAAATAGTCTCTCTCCATGTTTCTTGTTGGCCCCTTCAGGCCCTGGAAGGCCACAATTGGGTGACCCCAAAGCTTCTCCTCTCCAGGCTGAACAATCCCAACCCTCCCAGCCTTTTCTCCCAGCAGAGCTGCTCCAGCCCTCTGATCCTCTTGGGGCCTCCTCTGGACTGGCTCCAGCAGCTCTATGTCCTTGCTGGGCTGTTCCCAGGGCTGGAGGCAGCTCTGCAGGGGGGTCTCCCCTGAGGGGCAGAGGGGCAGAATCACCTCCCTCACATTGCTGCCCATACTTAATTACAGAAGAATGAAGGGAAAAAAGCTGAAATTTGAAATCCAAAATATAGCAATTTGGAAGCAGCAGGTGGGATAGGAAAATTGTTTCTATTTCTTTTCCATTCCAGCTCAGCTGCAAAAAAAACCTTCAGAGGCATCATGTTGTCACACCAATGACAAACAAAACATGGCTGTCACAAGGCAGAAGCATCACAGTAGATATAAAAATAAACAGTTTAAACTTATTTCTGCTTGGTGATTCTGCTGGCCATTCTGTTTTAGCATCCAGATACTTTAATTGTACTGCACTAGTTATGTGCAAACACCCAGAGAGTGTCTAACCTGTAGCACTTCAAGAGCTGAAACAGTCAAGTGGCTGGAAACAAGAGCAATATGAGGTCTATGGTGGTTTAATTGGTTGCAGAGTAGAAACCATAGGACAGACAGACAAACCCTATTAATTAAGACTCTACATTTCACCACAGTGTATTTGCTCATAGCTGGAAACAACTGAATCTGGTTTGTGAGGTGGTGGAGGTACCATACAAAGAGACTACCCACTCACACTGGGCTATTTTCAATGCTAACTCCTTGCTCATGTTTGGAAATCCAAAGTTCAGCTGTGGTATTAACCCTGCTCCTACACAGAGAGATACAAACAAAAAAAATCCAAATCCCTAGCTTAAAAGCAGAGAATCTCCTGGAAAGGACATAAAACTATGAAATTAGAAAAATCAACTGAAGGCCGCCTCAACATCTCATGGGAAATGATAGTTCAGCTTAATAGGCTTTATTAATGATTTTTTTTTTTAGGAACTTAGTATTATGCTTTAAATTTTTAATGACAAGAAATACAGAGAAGTCAGATCTGCAGATAATAAGAATTCACAGCTAGAAAGTATCCATTTTTCATATAATTTAGTAGTTTGTCTCAAATCTCTTCAAACTGTTAATATTTGTTAACTGCTAACATACAGATCTAGGACAAATATTTGGTTTTGTCGTCTGAAAATTCTGCTGATAGCACAGGATGTCCAACAAAAGCCAGTCGATACAAAATTGGCAAGAAAAGTTTGGGGCATTTTCTACACATCATAAATGCGTTTGAAATGTTGCCTTGATGGTTTGAATTATTGAACTCTACGTTGAAAGTGCTCTGATCTGAAACAATTTAGCTTATCAAATCAGGTGCATTTACCATTAAAAAGAGCCATCAGTAACGCTTTAGTGTTGGAGAATCTGTGGCATCACAGAACTGTGGGGTTAAGAGAGACTTTGTTACACAGTCTAACTCATTTTCCCCCCCCAGGATGAGCTATCCTGCATCTTTTCTGATGGATGTTCCGAAGGAACGGCAACATCTCTGGAGAATCTACCCCTAGAAAATAATCTACAACTAAATGCAGTATTTAATTCTCCTCACCACTAAAATACTTCACTTGTCTCAAGATTCTAATTTCTTGACAGAAAGGTTTGGTGGTTTGTGGGTTTTTTTCCATCTGAAATAAAGAACCAGCTGCCATTAAGTTTTTTTCATATTACCAGTGTCTTAACACAACTCATGACTCGCTATTTTCAGGTTAACTACAAAGGAAAGGTCCTTCCTTTTTACTGCATGGCACAGTTCAGTCTTGCAATTTTCCTCCTGTTCAGCCAGGAGGTGCAGCCTCAGATTCGAGAACTGGATGTGCTATCCCCAAAGAAATCCAGCCTCTAAGGGATACAGATGCAATATCACCTGGATCTAACTATGGTAACTAGAGCTGGATGCATAAACTTCTCTGAAAGGCAACCAGCTTTTGTCATCTGCATATTTATTAGCAATGCCATCATGCTTTATTCAAAAGGATTAATGCAGACAGTTTACAGCACTGGGAACAGATGTCTTAAAGGGATGTCATGCGTTGTTCAGTCACATGCTTTAGAACAGTCTAAACACACTGTGTCATTGCCATTGCTTTTATCTTCTACACTTGTAATCACCTGAAAACCTACCCCAAATTTTGAGACAATATTTTTTCCACAAAGCTCTTGATTGGCATTAATTATCTCTCCTGCTGTTTCAAAGGAGAATTTCAACATTAAAATACCGGTACTTTCTATTCTGGATATCTGTTGCAACCAGTTTCCCAGCAGTGAGCTGAAGCCCTGCTATGGCAGTGAAGCTCTGCATGCCAAACCAAAGCTCCCTGTGTACAAACAGGAATATCCACTGAGATTTAACAGTAGGAGCCCAGTGATTGTAATGACACATTATCTAAACATGAGCTGTGGACTCATTCTTGCAGGTTCCCCTATCCAATGCACAAAAATCTTTTAAAAAATACCTCTTTGACAAAAGATGCTGTTAAATTCCCAGCCACACCAACTCCTCTGCAGGTAAACCCAAGGGAATTTGCTGTTGTTGTTCCTCCACCAACTGAGCTGTAATGGCTAGAGAAGAGGTCCCTGACAGATATTGCTGCTGTAACACCTCTTCAGCTCAACATTTTGCCATTAACTATCACAAACCCTTTTGCTTTACAACACAGCTGCTGCAGATACTTGGGAATGCTGCAAGGCACTGATTCAGCTGGTCTGTCTGACACTGGCCTGGAACAGACCTGATAACATCGGGGTTATTGGGTCAAGGCAATCTGTAGGCGTTTTTAAAAATGGTTCAAGTTCTCCAACGCTGATAGAATTGATTTGTAACTGGAAGAATAGAAAAGCAATCTTTTCAAACTACTTTATCTTGACACAAAGCCAAGGGTGGATTTGCTGAGGGTGGGGCAGAGTAGAAAGGGTAAAGGAACAGGGGAGGATGAACAGGGAAGGGAGTAGCAGCTCTTGTGGGATCCGTGCCGGTGCACATCCATCCACAGAGCCCGGGAGCAGCTGCGCCACTTGATGTGCGCCAGGAACACAGCACACATTCCCAACACACTGCCCAGCAAACTGGCCCCTGCTTACAGGAGAACAAAGGTCCCTGAGGGTGCCCCGGGGGGAATTTGGATCAGGCGTCAAATCACAGAGTCAGAGAATTGCTGAGGTTGGAAGAGACCCTTAAGATCATCAAATCCAACTGTCAACTCAGCAAACCACCATATTCACCATTATACCATGTTCTCATATCCACACATTCTTTGAACACTTCCAGGTGTGACTTCACCACTGCCTTGGGCAGTCTGTTCCAGTGCTTTACAACCCTTTCTGTGAAGAAATTTTCCGAATATCCAGCCTAAACTTGAGGCTGTTTCCCCTTGTGCTGTCACTTGTTAAAAATACCAAAATAAGCTCTGACAATGAAAAAAAAAGGCAATAAAAAATAAACATTTGGGCTGAGCACACAAGGAATCCATTGTGGCATCTATTAAAACTAGAAAAACACAAGAGAAAGAAAAGCTCAGCTGTGGGCTAGTAGCAAAATACTGCACAGAGGCTTACATTTCAGAAAAAGGAAATATCCTGAAAGTGAAAAGGCTACCTCTCCAAAGGAAAATACTTAGCATGTGTTATTTCTGGTATTATTGTCTGCTTTGGCTTTTAGGAAACACATTTTCCTATGTTTATGAATTTGAGAGTTTTCCAATACTTAAGTGCATGGAAAAGCATCTTGAACTCCTGATTGCTTGAAGCGTAATTATTCTCTTGACTGAACAGTTTTTATGATTGCTACTGAGATTCTAAAATATTCTGGTCTCTTATCCATGGTTTCTTTAAGGGAAGTCAGTTGTTTTACAGTGGCACATGTCCAACCGCCTCTCCCTTCAGTCACACTCCTCTTCCATTCATCACATCCCTGCTATTCTTCCCACATCACCACTGTTTTCTTCTTGTCCTCAGCAAAACACATTGATACGCACTATCCCTTCTCTCCCTGAACATGCAGGAAAACTGAGGGGTTTGTTTTTTGGGGGTGTGTGGGTTTTTTTGGTTTCGGTTTTTGGTTTGGTTTTTGGTTTTGCTTGGATTTTTTTTGGTTTTTTTGGTGGTTTTTTTTGGTGTTGTTTGATACTCTTGTCAAAGACACACCATCACAATGCTCAGTGGCTGTTTGACGTTACTTAATCCCATCATCTAATTAGATTCAACTGTAATATGAAAGAACAGAGTTTATTCATTAATCTTCCCATTCCCTAGACAAGTAAAAATCTGAAATCAATAGCAGTGGTGGAAAAGCTTTCTGTAGAATACTAAAAATATCAAGGTGTGCCAATATTTTTCAATTGACCTGTACAAATCAGAGCAAAAATAGTTGGATGTACCTGACATTCACGTACGACCAGGCAGCTGATATTAAATAAAGTAAAAGATTTCTTCAGCTACTTCATTAAAATGCAGATGTTAAATACTCCTTTATAGAAGATACCAGAATCTTTGTTGGAACCCTTGTTATAGCCTCTGTTTTCAACATATATATCATGGTTTATGCAAATGGCCAGGTGCACACGAGTCATACCAAAAGCTTATCTTGAGTGTAGGTGTATTTGGGTTGTGTTAGATTCAGCAGATCAAAATTCAGAAAAACATCTCCAGTGACATTCTTTACAGGAGCCCAGAACAAGAACGGGCCAACATCAAAGACAGAAAGACAGTCTCTGGTTAGATCCTGGAATTGCATTTTTAACCACAAAGTCCTAGAACGGATATGCCTGGGAGACTGTGGGATTCCTGTCATCCTCTCAGGAATAAAATAAGTTGAGTAGATCTGAAATGGAGGCAACATAGAAAACCTCCTACTTTTTGGGTACTGCTTTTCTACAGCTACATGAATCTCTGCATCAAAAGGGGTGTGAAGAAAGGTCCTTGCAGGACAAGAAACCTGCCAAGTGTCTAAGCTTCTGGAATCCATAGCAACGTAAAAGTTTTTCATTTTTATCGTTTCCTTTTCATTTCCCATAGTTTTTTACAGCTCAGTCTAGAAATTATACAAGACCACAGGCGATTCACATTAGGGTCTATGTGTTTTTAACACAGTCTCTGTAGTTCTGCTTTCCAGAGATATAGTCAATTTTCAGAGGAGTACTTAGAAGTAAGACAGTATTTGCTAATGTAATTTCGTGGCAAAGATGCCTTCTTATGTTTATACATAAAATCATGAAAACGACAGCTACATATGGCATCCAAGAGAACTGAATAAATTAAATTTCTTGTTTTGACATATTTCTGCCGTGAAAAGAAGGAACCAGTATCTTTACAGGAAACAATTTGAAGTCAAGAGCTACCCACCACTAAGGACTCAATCCTGCAATCCTTGCATTCCTAGTGCCTCCTTTGAAGCTTCCATTCACCTTTGAAATCCCTATATCAAAGCAAAGTTTGTATCTTAAAAGACCTTCTTCAATTATTCTGAAACTTAGTTAATAGAATCACCCTCTCCTTCCATCAACCCAGCACAGAGACTGGCAATACAGTGGCACAGCAGGAGCTTGAGGGTTGCTGAAACAAAATTACTATTCTAATGATGATTACTTTGCTGTTTTGTCTGTTAACAAAATGGATGTTTGGAGAGGCCGATGATCCTTGAAATTTGTTGTTTCACTATTATTGGAGTTACCAGAATGATTTCTGAGTGTGGGGTCATTTTTCACTATTACTCATATAAAAGACATATGCCTGAATTTAAATGTACAAGAAAAAAAAAAGGCAGTCAGGAATTTCAGTCTGCCAGGGTGCCTTGGTTGAGAGGAGGAAGGAGGCAGAGAGACATGGATATTCAGAATCAAGTGCTTCTCAAAACTCTCACTTTCAAAACAAAAACCATCCTAAAGTACTGCTCCAAGACTTCAAGTGTTGGAGCCAAATCAAAAGCAAAAGTGTTAAGTGCTGTACCACGTCTCACAGTGATAACCCAGGGCTTGTTTACTGGGCCACCATCAGCCTCTGGGCCAGGGCCTCCCCCTGCTCCGGCTGCCCGATGCCCTCTGCCCCACCTCTCCACGGGTCTCCTTCCCCCGAGGCCGTGCTCTGCTCCCCATTATTTTCCTGCTGTAGCACTGGTGCTCCAAGCTACACATCAGCACATTCCTTGCCTTGCTACACCCTTCTGTTGGTGATGGCAGTGCCTGAACGCAGCACGGGCAGCTGCTGTTTGCTGTGACCACCTCCCCGCTGCAAACAATTCCCTCTGACTCAGACGTTTTGGTTTTTGTGCTCGAGGTGGATGGCTTTTGTTCCCTGATTCCCCGGAGGAGTCCCCTGTGGGTATTTTACAGTGCCACAGCACATGGCTATGGTCACCTCACTGCCTGGCAGCTGGCACAGCAGGGAACTGCCCCTCCATACTTTCTGGCACAGCATGAACAGTTCGAACGGACTGAATATTCCCTCTGAGTCTGCTGTGCAGCTCACTGGCCTGTGTATTTATCTGACAGGTTAAGAGGAAAAGAGGGAAGACCCTTGCTATGTGAGAAACATCTGAGCAAAAAGCGAGGAAAAGGGGGCACAAGAAAAGGACAAAACCAGTTCCAGCCAAAGGGCCAGAGATTCCTGTGTATGGATTACCAGACAGAGGTAACCTTGGGCTGATGAAGCAGCTGTCTTTTTCCTGGGGTGTCTGTGCAGTTGGAAAAGAAGTGTGTGGGGAGAAATTCCTCCTTGATCCAGAAAAGGTGTCTTTGGCCATCATCAAAATACCATTCATTAACGTACTGTGAAGGCAACTTCTCCAAGCAGGGGTGGGGATTATATAAGGCAGCAGGTGACCAAACCTAGCCAGAATGGTAGATTTTTCATGGATGAAAGGGTTGGACCACTCCTGGGTTTGAGACTGTTGGCAAACGCTGACCGCCAGAGCAGTGCCACTGCTGGGCTACCAGGGTGGCCAGGATCTGGTCTCCAGGGGTAGGGGAAACAAATGACATGCTGAGACCAGCACAGTCTTACCTGAGAGCTGGGAAGAACCATGCTCTTCTACTGAAACTGTTTGCTCTTCTAATGTTTTCCAAGTTTCTAGGCTCTGAGAAAGTCCACAGGACCGCACACAGCTGATGTGAAACCAAGGTAGCTGCTGTTCCAGAACTTCTGAAGGTGTTGCTTCTGCCCAGAAGTACTCTTTAATTTCTGCCAAGGCATCCAAATGGCATTTATGACATTGCAGGAGTGTGGCACTCACCTTTCAGCGCCTGCAGGGGGCTGCTGATCTCCCCCAGGGCAGTGTCTCACACCAACAGTGTACAGAAAGGTGAAGGCACTGGATTTACCCCTTGGCAGAAAACATACTGTGCTCGTGTCTTCAACTTGGAAAGATGGGATAATCCTAACCACACATGCTGTAACAGGGCTGCTGGAGGTGCCTTCTCCCAGGCAAGAGTGCAGAAGAGGCAGAAGTCTGAGGAGCAGGGAATAACAGCAGACAGCACTGAAATGAGCAGCTGTGTGCAAGCCAGGGCAGGAGGTGTGAGGGGGTAGAGCCTCTGACAGCCAAAACCCTGCCTAAACACTTGAGCTGGCCTGAAATACAAGAGAGACTGGAGAGAAAGGACAAAGTCCTGCCATTGGATTTTGGAGGGGTTTCAGTATTACCTGGAGGAGGAGGAGGAGGAAGGATACCCCCTCACAAGTGAACTGCTGATTAATTAGAGAAGACAAATGCCAGCCTTGCTGCTGTAATGAGGAGAGGCATCTTCTAACACTTTGCTCATACACTTGACACTTCCCATGGTACTTCCCGCTGACAGGCCACAGGCCTACTCCCTTTTTGCAGAGCAAACATCAATACAGATTAACACCTTCCAAAGCTGTCAGGCACCAGTACTAGATACAGTGTCCTCTTTCCTGACCTCCATGGGAAAAGTTCCTGAAACAGCATATCTTGTTGGATTTTAAGAAAAGAGAAAAATTAAAGCTATATATACAGCTGATAAGCACAAACACGAGAAGGGAAAGTGTGAAAAATGTTAATGCTGATATAAGCTAAGGCAAAAATGAAGATTGGGATGATGCGAAGGAAATATTTAAATGCAGAGAAGGGGTGAAAAGGGTGATTGTTGAATCCTGAAGCATATCACATGACAATAATTTTCCAAACAATCTTAATATAAAGACAAAGGAAATTTTCCAGATTGCAGTGGAAGCTCTTGCCTGTAAAACAACATTTCCACAGTGGGACACTTATAGAATGTTTTTTTCTGAAACTAAAAGACTAAAAGAGAATTAATACACTATTGTGGAAGATAGAAGATATCCTTCAAAAACAGCCTCTTCTTCTCGTTGCCTCCATCAGCTGACTTCCTGGAGTGCTCCATTTGTCTTTAAGTGTACTCTTACAGAATCCTGTCGAAGACTTAAGAGCCCTCAGTACCACCTTTTCATCTTACCCTGCTGCCTGTTTTAGGCATCTGCAGCAAAGTCATATCCTTGGACAAAAATGTCATCTCTCTGCTCCTCCTGCTTTGCAGACTCTACCCTTCTCAGCACTCAGGTGACTACTCATTCCTCCTGCAGCACATCACTTAGACTTCTGGGATTGACAGTGTAAAGCGTGATTGATTTATTTATATATTTATGTATTACTTCTACGCAATAAACAAATGGGAATTAGGTTCATAAATGCTGTGTGAAACATTCCCTAGCTGCAACTACACAGTCTGAAACTCCCGGTGAGTGACCCCAAAGCTTGAAACATCAAGCCATAACATGCTAGAAACAGAGGTGTGGCCAAACACATGGATCAGCATGGCCTGATCTCTGATTTCTGTCTGATATCTGATTTCCATTCCACAGGCATCTTCTCCCAGTCATGGGCCATTTCCTCCATCTCTTCCACCTGTGCCATCGGTGGTTTCTCCTCACTCCTTTCACCACTTTGGGAACTTATATCTCTCCTTTTTCCCCTTCCCAGCTGTTGCTGTGCTCGCAAAGAACAGGGAAGAGAAACAGTGAGATGAGGAGTCAGAGACAGGTACCAAAGTGATGAGTGGAGAAAAAACACCTGGTTAATTCCACCTTGAAGAAGTAACTGGACCACAGGTAAGTTTAGGGAAGAGCTTCTTGGACTCGCTTCTGCCACTCTGCTTCAAGACTCAGCCCTGCAGAAGGGAGCACAGCAATAGCTATTCAACCACAGGAGATCCTGTATTTTCATTGTCTATTTAAAATTATATTTATGACTCTGGCCTAAAAGGAACCATTACACTATCTAAACCCTGACTGCAGAATTCGCCACAGGTGCTGAGGACAGGGCTGGGCTGTGTGAAGCTTGGCTTAGAAGGGCATGCAATTTTTTAAGGTATTGACTGTTATGCTTACAGTACTGATTGGCTGTTAATCTTAAAAGCAATTCATCTTTCTCATGCTTATTGATTTAAAAAGTGTAGAGTCCCTGACAGTAACATTGTTACTGACCTTGGGAATCCTGTTGCGGTTGCCACAAAGGCAGGATAAGCCACGCTTGCCTATAGCTGTTCTGTCAGGAAGCCTAACTTGACTCCCACGTTTCAAGATTTTCATTTTCCTTGATAACATGGGAGAAGAATTAGTGTGGCTGGCACGGCACAACCACAGCAGCTACAACCCCCTTGGAGTATTTGAGGTGAGTATTCCTGTGAACTCGTAGCACCTGGAAATAAATGGAATTGCCGGCTGTGTCGGAGATGTTTATCTCTAAGGAACGTTGCTTTTATTAGAAAAGCTGAGTGAAAGGAGCTCTCTCATGAATCTGAGAGTGGCGATTAGACTTGTTGCCTTCAGATTAAACCTCTCCTAATTAACCTTCCAATTAACCTCACATCAATCCTTTGAACAAGACCATAAATACAAATGATACTACATTCCCTTTTATAAAATAAGAGTGTTTGCTAGATAGAATAATGATACATGACATAATCTACAGAAAATTATATTAACAAGAGTTTCAAACTCTACCATTAGTCTCCAAGATGAGCAGAGAAGGCATAGCTTCTATGACAAGCACAAAATGCAAAGCACAATATTTTCTCATCAGAGTTTTGCAAAGTAAACTCTGAGATGCAAGATCACTTGAAAATACTGCCTGCATTTGTCAGGTTTAAAGAAAACCTGAGTGGAAAATCTATGCCACAGAGAAATTAGGGAAAGAAAACAAAACCTAACCAACCCATTATCCATAAGACAGGAATCAATGAATCTGCAACAACAAGGCAATGCTCCAAAGGAAATCTTCCTCTCCCTCATGTGAGAAGGAGCAGTTCTACTCCAGAGGATATTTTTTAAGTGATTTCCATTATGCTGAAATATCATTTTCTCCTTCCCCTCTCCTCACCCAGAACAGTGCCTATCTTTTTATCTTCTCATAGACTGTTTCTTCACATATGAAAGCTTC
This sequence comes from Lepidothrix coronata, assembly GCF_001604755.1. Lineage (NCBI taxonomy): Eukaryota > Metazoa > Chordata > Aves > Passeriformes > Pipridae > Lepidothrix > Lepidothrix coronata. The sequence continues at coordinate 796,211 of NW_016690304.1, forward strand.
TTTCAGTTAGAGACAATGCTCTGCTGAATGTGTAGGTGGTGAGAATGGATATTTTTTAAAAACTGGAAAAAACTCTGCGTGAACTTTCTGCCTATGAACTTCAAATTAATCAGTACTACTTTTCCTTTTCTCACTTTTTGGGCTGTATATCAGTGCCTTTGTATTTAAAGGATTTCACTGCTATATCATGTTGCTGAGCAAGTTTCCTGCACGACTGGTTTAGACTGGGCAATAGTGGTTGCCAGAGATGCAAAAGAACCTGGAGCAGGTTAATGAGTCACTAACAGGACCATCCTCTGCTCAGTGTTCAGAGTCAGTTGTTACCAATCTGCAGGTCCAGCTCCACATCCTCCCAGGGGGGCAAACAGGATGGGGACAAGGCAGTCTGTCCCCCTACCCAAACAACCCACAAGAGCCTTCATTGATCCTGATGTGCTCCATCCTTCCCATTCCTCTGCTAGGCTTGAGGCAAACACAGCAGGATCTTTCATTCCAGCTCCTTTTTAAGGCAACACACCACTTTGATTTTATTGGCCAAACCAAGAGCACACACCCCAGTTCTGGTATGCTCATCTAAGACTTTCTGTTGACTGTACCTGTTCCGCAGGCTGCAGCAAGACACAAGCCATGCTTCCTCAACTCTCTTCCTAGAGATATCCCTGCACTCTCAGGTATAATTGTCTCCTTCAGGAGCTGTCTTCCTCCTTCCACCACCTTACCAACTTCATTCACAGCCCTCCCTTAGGTTCCCATGAACTGGCAAGTGTCCATTTCATTTAAATACCTTTAGCCAATGTGTCTCTCATGTGTCACAGCAGCTTTTTTCTCCAAAAATTTAGGTTTGCATTAGCTTTTTCGACATATATTTGTATATACGTTTCACTCCTCTTCCAGGACTAGAGCTAGAAATGCCAAACTCTTACCAAGAGAAGAGAGATTTCTCACTAAAATCCATCTCACAAAATGTTCCACTTGCTTTCTACAGCAAAAGGAACTAGCAGTGCACGTAACTCTACAGAAGAATTTAAATATTGCTCAAGCTCCAGGAAAAGGTAACAGTTTTTAACACTGATTTTTTTGGGCAGCACTCTAGCAACAAGTAACCTCATTTCATCTTCCCACACAATAATTCAAAATGTAGGAGTGTTTTTTCTTTCTCTTCACTAGCCTACAATTCAAGCCAGGAATGTTGTATCCTACGAAGAAGTGATGCTAGGACACATTACTCTGCTACCACAGTACCTTACTAAGAACTTACTCCTGTATGTGCCCAGAAATAACCACCCTTAAACAGGCACTGTGATTTCTGAATACTAGGATAAAGCTGAAAATGAAAAACAAGAAAGAAAGAAAAGTAACAAAATATTTGTTTCACCAAGAAGTATGGTCTTCCTCTTTTTTTTTTGAGTAGAAGAAAAATTCTATGCCCCCTGCAACCTCAAGTTCTCTGGTAAATTTGTGGTTTTGGATGAAACACAGACCAACAGGGTTACATTTAACAACAGAGCTTTTAAAACTGGCAGGACAGCTTGAAATTCAGACTTTTCAAAGAATGTGTATAGTTCACCTGACAAAAACAGCGACCATGGGAGCTAAACTAGTAGAGAAAAGAAAGAATACCTGCAGTTAAAAAAAAATCCTCAGTCCTGAGCTCAGCACTAGAGCTGAAGGCAAACACATAGAGGAAAGCTGCTCTCCCAGTCTGTGAGGTGCAGAGCAGGATTCAGTCAGCCAACACCTGCTGACACAGGAATTCAGGTGGAAATCAAGGCTATAACTTCAAAGAGTGTCTATAAATATTTACATTTGTTTTTTCAAGTTCTGGCATTTAAATAAGTGGCCAGAAGTAAAAGAAAGTTTGTATTTGTGTGTACTTTTAGAATATTTTAGTTCCCAGAATCAGAGCTTTGCAAGGAGCTCCAAAGATGCAAACAAGCATCTTATGAGTCTGATACTGCAGAGCATCAAGCAAGAGGGTTGGACGTTCTCTGAGAACAGAAGCAAATGCAGTGCAGTGCTTTCAGCCAAAGGAAAAAAAATGTCTGTTAATTACATATAATTAATTAGCAAACTTTCCATTGGGGAAGGTTTTTGTGGTTCATTAGCATTCAGTTAACTTGGAGTATTTTAAAAGTTTACAAAAACAAATACAGAGGAAAAACCAAGTTTTTAACGGGAGAGAGGTCCTTCAGGATGCCACTGTAACCAAATTCAGAATTCTGCATATCCAAAAGAACAGACACTAAACCCTGGCCCTTGCAACTCAGAATCACAGATTATCATAGAATCATGGAATGGTTTGGGTTGAAAGAGACCTTCCAGACCATCTCATTCCAACCCCCTGCCATGGGCAGGGACACTTTCCACTATCCCTGCTTGCTCCAAGCAACATTTCCAGGGATGGGGCAGCCATAATGGCATTATTAAAAAAGAGTCTCTATTATTTAGCTCTGGAGTCTGCCCTTCTGAAACTCATGATGTACTTCTGGATGTAGATAAAAGCATGCACCCAGACTAGGTAGGATTGTGCACAACATCACCTCCTGCCACTGTTTATCTCAGTCTCGGAAATCCTCTTACACGGCTATTGTCTGTGTTAAATTCTTTCAGTCTCCCTTACTGAGGCTATTTTTGCATTTCTTTGTAGGTTCTCCCTAATCTTAGTCTGCCTTTTGAGCTGAAGGTTTCATCTCTGCTTCTCAGGGGAATGTACTGTTTGTGCTGGACAGATAAGTGATGGCCATAGATAGCTGCTAACCCAGACTATGTCAGCAGAGCTCTTGCTGTAAATGCAAAGCACTGCAGGCAAATTTGGATTGGATTAAGGACAACCAGTTTTCCTCTGTCTAGGCCTTATTTTTATGGCTACTTCTGGCAGGAGGGCTTACCCCACACAATGCAAGCTATTGTGAAGGCTCTCTGTGGTAATGTGTTTTGGTGGTGAATTAAGCTAAAACCAGCCTGGTTCACCAAACTTCAAACACACATCCTGCTTTTTAAAGCTGGATGTGACAGATAAGCTGGTAGCTGGCCTGGAAATTTGTGACTAGCAGTCAATCACTTTGTACTATAAAAGTCCAGTCCCCTTTCATACAGGCAGGTTCTTCTGACATAACCCTTCCTGGGGTGTGTGAGTGGAGATTCCTCCCTTGGCTGGGGACACCCCCCGGGGTCACTTCTCTAGGGTGAGAGAAAGAGATCTCCCCAGGTGTGTTGGTCTGGGTGAGTTACATCAAATCTCTACCCAACAATCATTTCTTTTTGCCAACTTTGATATAATTGCTTCAATAATTGCTTCAATAATTGCTTCAATATAGTGCACTAACCTATCTTATACTGTACTACTAGTAGGTTTAGTGCTTATGTTGTGTAGTAAATAATTCTGATTAAGATCTTTTGTCTGTTCACTCATCTGACCGTTTGTAATAGTAAGTGATTCATTTTATATAAATATTCTCAGTTTGCCATCACTGAAACTTGTGGGACAAAAGTGGTTCAATCACACCCCTGTAATTCCTTAAATTTAAACCGTTGACAAAATCTGAGGCTAAGATTGGATCCTTTCTACACCTCGTGACTCAACGGCAGGGCTTCTTTAATAAATTTTGTCTAAGCCTTCCACTCCCACCCACGACACTACTCGTTATCAGGACTTACTTTTGCTTAATGCCGATGGAGAATGAGATCACTAAGCCTGTCCTGTTACAAACAGACCTCCCATGCTCAAGGTCAAACAGGAATCAAATAGTTCTATTTTTGTCTTTTTTTTTTTTTTTAAAGGACAACTACAATATGTATCTTAAACATATGTAGCACAGCCAACGTGATACTCAGGAGAAAAAGCAAATGAATTTGCCTCCATTACCAACAACTAAACAGAATTCTAATTTTGTTTTCTACACAAACCAAAGGGAAAAGAGAGAAAGTGGTCAGCATTTTCTGGGCCGTTTGTTCCACACTTCAGGACTGCCCAGTCCTCAGACTGTGGAATTATTTACACCTCCCTTTAAACATTTAATGGCTTCAGCTGCTTCTGAAGTAAGATTTTCTGTAAGATTAAACTACCACCAAAAAAATTAAAAAAGATAGACCACCCCCCACCCCCAATAAAACAAGTACTCTCTAGTAT
>NW_016690304.1:800994-838429 GCF_001604755.1 Lepidothrix coronata
GCCAGGGCCTCCCCACCCTCACAGGGAGGGATTCCTTCCCAATATCCCATCTAACCCTGCCCTCTGTCAGTGGGACGCCATTCCCCTTTGTCCTGTCACCCCAAGCCCTTGTAAATAGTCTCTCTCCATTTTTACTATAGGCTCCCTCTAGGTAGTGGAATAAAACAGCATTGTTGGAGGCTGGAATTAACTCTATCACAGAGCCCAGAACTGGGAAAATTACATTTAGGTCGGTTTGTTTATAACTACAGTAACGTTTACCAACTCCAAACTCACTGGATAAACTATGGCATTTTTGTAGTGTGGGGAGGAAGAGCTGAATCCAACACACCTGCATCCCATCCCAGTGCTTTAACCAGAGGCAACCTATCCCTTTGTCCTTGGTGGGCAGGATGTATGTAACCACTGAGCAGGTGGCTGCACACTAAGAAAGGGGGAAGGAAGAAGCTCAGTTGTTTGGCCAGGGAACTTTATCAGAAATAGGCCTCTTAATCCCTATTATTTCCCACAGCCTTTGGAGTCGAGTCAGGAATCCCAGCAATGAATAGGTGCACAGTTATCTGCAAGCTTTCACATCCTGACAGCTCTGGGCATTTCTCACTTTTGTTTCACATCAGGACCTTCTGCCAGGAACTGTTGGGAGAGAGAAGAAGAAGAAGAAAATAAATTATTAAAAAACCCCCATAGGTTGGTTGTGGAGAGAGAGAGAGAGAGAGAGAGAGCATGCAAGGATGGTGGCCAGAGGGTGTGGAGAACTGGATGTAACTTGGCTTTAATACCTCATACATACACTGCTCTGTTACACATAAAGCTAAAATGTGTGAAACAGGCTGTGCTGAACCAGTACAGCCAGGAATACACAAGCCAGGAATAGAAGGACTGAAATAATGAATGAAGGAGGATTCACAGTCCCTGCAGGCAATGTGATCATCTATGATATCAATGATATCAATGTGTGATTCCAATGTCTTAGGGGGGAGTTAGTCACTTTGTGTTGTTGATTGCCATAGAATCACAGAACATAGAATCACAGAACACAGAATGTCCTGATTGGAAGGGACCCACAGGGACCAGCCAGTCCAACTCCTGGCCCTGCACGGAACACCCCAACAATCCCACCCTGTCTTGAGAGCGTTGTCCAAACCCTCCTGGAGCTCTGGCAGCCTTGGTGCTGTGCCCACTGCCCTGGGGAGCCTGGTCAGTGCCAACCACCCTCTGGGGGAAGAACCTTTTCCTCATATCCAACCTAAACCTCTCCTGAGGTTCATGCCATTCTCTTGGGTCCTAGAGAAAATCACATCTTCCCAGCTCAAAATATCACTCATTCCACATGGGCTACAGATATAAACAGGTTGAGGAGGAAAACTAACAAAAAATGCATGTTATAGACAGATATATATACCATGGTGCAAAATATTTGTATCTCCTGCACCCTACTACTTAATCTTTCTCTCCTCCTCTGTAAAGCTTCATTACTACCAAATAACTAGAGCAGGCTCACAGGTTTTTTTGGTTTATCTTAAGTCTTCCAGCACAGGGGTTTTGTTTTCCACAATTTTTGATCTTCCTACCGTAATTTGGGCTGGTGGAAAACAAAAATAAAAGTGCAACTCAACCTCTGGGTTCTCAGCATGGGGGACCACCCGGGTCAGTACACTCAGTGGCACTGTCAGGTGTTCCTTCCCTGCCAGAATAACAATTAAATGCGCAAAATCAATTAAATGAGAAAAATAAATAAGGAGAATATTTGAGGGAGAATCCGGAGAAAACAGTCAGGGAATAAGGTTAGCTTATTATTTCCAGTAAATACACAACATATTACTGCAAACTCTCCCACCCTCTTGCATTAAGACTTTGTTGTTATTCTTGTGTATTTGTTTAATGCTGGGCTTTAAGCTTCAGATGTAATGAGCATCTCCCACACAAACTGAATCCAAGAGCTTCTCTGGACACTCAGCCCATCTGAACACCAGGACATACACAGCTACAGATCTATTAATATTTTATCCTGATATGTATTTTTAATCAAAAGATCTTAAAGTCCAGTAAAATCTCCAGTTTATATATTCCAGTCTTTAGATGCTTTCGTTAATAAATAGTTTATAGGATACAGATAGATCTTACACAAAAATGTCAAGATTGCAATGATTTACATGGATTTCTAGGATGATAACGATACACAAAAATAAATCTGTGTCTTAAAACTCAGCACCAAAACACAATTCACCATTTTAGAAAGACAGCTACAAGTGGATAAGTTTCCATAAACACAGTTACATTTTAATAATTTTTTTCAATTACACCATTGCAGTGTTCCCCGTTGTGGTGGTTTGAGCCACCACAAAAATCCAAAATCCAATTTCCAGGCTTCCCCCACCCCTTCTCACAATTTATCTCAACACCGAAGAGAAACTTTCAGGCAAGAGGCTTCTATAGGGGAAGAGGGGAAGTATATATACATTAATTACTATACAAATAAATACTGTACAAGCTAAAAGCTACTATATATATAATATTACACACTTCTATTAGTCCCTTTAAGCTTTTTCCCTTAATTCAGTCCAGGAAAAGCTCTTCAGGCTGATAGGTAACCAGTCTTTCTCTCGTGGGAGTGTTCAGAGAAAAGGGTTCACTCCCCCCACCAACCTCCAGCTGTTTACTGAAGTCCTTTCTTCCTCAGGAAGTGCAAGAAGATAGCTCTGAGTCCTTTCTCCTTGGTTCTGTGCCATCTGTGCTCTGTTATTCTCTCTCTCATACCTCGGTTCCGTGCTGCTGTAGTTTAGTTCGGCTTATCACATGTACATGTCCTGGAATCTTCATTCCTCCTCTGAGTTTTCGACCGTCTTCCATTTTAGATCACTGCAAGGACATCCTCCGGGCCTCTCTCTGGTCCATCTCCAATTTTGCTTCAGGTTATCTCCCTGGCACGGAGCTGCATTCTGCCCATCCACTTTGGCTCTGCTCCAATGCCGAGCCTCCCCTCCACTTTACAGCGAGAGGGGAAGGAGAAGCCCCTCCGCAGTCTGGCTGCAAAGAGGGGGGAGAAGACGGTCTGGCTTCACTCTCCCTCTTACCTTCAGGTGTTGTGAATCCCTTCCTTCACAAACACACACTCACTCCAGTGCTGCCTCCAACCCTGGCTTAGACAGAGCTGTGGGCTGCAGGGGCCCCCTTCCCTCCCGGAGGGGAAAGAAAGGGGCCCTGCCACCCCTGGGGCCTTTCTCACACCCACACAGCAGCAGGCACAACAGCAGCAGACAGACAGACCGATTGCCAACAACTTCCACCAGTTGTATGTATACGATTTTTCACAGGAGCGAACAAAACGAGCGGTGATTGTCCATCCAGGGGAAACTGCCCTTCCACTCAATCACCTCTAGGCCCCCCGGCTCCCAGGGGGGGCAGTCTCAAACCATGACACCCGTATATGAAATCCAGACTGAAAAGAAGAAGAAAAATGAAAAAGAAACCAAAACATTAGACATATCTGTGACGTGCAGATACTTTTAGAGCACTAATTCTCAGGGTATCACCAGACAGAAGCCTGGATTTTGAGACCAACAGTGAAAACACAGTTAACTCTTCCTAATATATCTCAGTATTAGTCACCTGTTAATTCAGACTAAGTACTTGATAAGTCATGACTCCAGCCTCTGGGACAATTACATCAAACAAATAAAAGAGAATTCCATATGACTGCTTTATTAATCTTAAGAGGGAAAAAAAAAAGGTAAGAAAGAGCTACTCTGTGTAGGGATAAATCAATTAAAATTCTTGTATGGATTCCAAAGTGAAAAATTAAATGCTGATGAGAGAATCATTAATAAAAATTAAGAAAGATTTTTGGGTTTGTGTTTTTGTTTCGATTTTTTTTTTTTCAAGTATGGGGAAGGTTTCCATTGGTTTGTTTGTTTGTTTGGGGTTTTTTTTGTTACTAGTTGTATCTAAATAGGCTAAGGAGATCAATTTTTAAGGTATTATCCCGTGCTATACTGGGATTCAAACTGCAAATTCCCCGACTTGGTAATTTTCTTTGTGTGACTATGAAACATTTAACAACAAACATTTACAGCAGATTAAAGTGGTTGGAAATTACTCCGGGAGAAAAAAAAAAATTACATTCTCTAAAGGTAATTTTTAGATGTTTTCAAACCATTCCTCTCTTAGGCCACCAAATAAACTATTTAAACTCACTGAAAATTAACTGAAAATTCTGGAACCTTGTGGTTAAGAGCTTGGGAAAATGAAAATATATGATCTGAGTGAAGAAAAAAATGTCTTCCTGGTCTTTTATAATAGGTGAGTCTCAGCAAAGCTTTCGAAAGCTCTGCTCCCTGTTTGATTTAGAGTTGAACATTTGGCCTTTTTCACTGAAGGCAAAGGCTTTCCTGCACTACACTTGAAAATATGTATATTTTGAAATCACCAAAGATAGATATTTAACACTGACTTACTATATTCAAACTATCTGAATTGTTTCAATGAATAATATTCACAGCCAAAGTTAAACTGGCCATTAGCAGTTTGTGCAGAGTATAGCACCTCTTTCCATTCTGCATATCAAATTCCACTTCATTTATGGAAGTTAATAATTAATTAAGTTAAATAAAAAAAATTTATAGAACCATGTGAACTTGGCATCTGAAGTGTTCTGCAACTTGATGGGGGTTTTTATCATAGAATCATTAAGGATGGAACAGATCTCCAAGATCATCAAATCCAACCTTTGACTGAGCACCACCCTGCCCACTAAACCACAAGTGTCCCATTTACTCATTTTCTGAACATTTCCATGGATGGTGATTCCACCACTGCCCTCGGCAGCCCATTGCAATGTTTAACAACTTTTTCAGTGAAGAAATTTGGCCTAATATCAAACCTGAACCACCCCTGGTGCAACTTGAGACCATTGAGAATATTGGGTAGTGCATTGTAACATATAACTTTTACTTAACAGCCATGTATTACATACCAGGATGAAAGAAGGCATAACCAACCTCAAAACTCTACCAGGTTGTATTTCTTGGGGCTGATAAGAGCAGCTGTGCAGCAGCCCTGCAGTCAGTGTTCCCAGACTGATCCAACCTGAGCCCAGAGTAATCAATTCCAAATTAAGTGATATGTCAAAGCACCCAAGTGAAAACAGATACTGTGGGGCTGGACCACAACAGAGCCACTAATTTGACCACAGGGCTGGAGCCCCTCTTCTCTGGAGCCAGGCTGGGAGAGCTGAGAGCCCCTTCCAGCCTAAAGGGGTTCCAGGAGAGCTGGAAAGGGACTTTGGACAAGGGATGGATGGGACAGGACAAGGGGAATGGCTTCCCACTGCCAGAGGGCAGGGTTAGATGGGATATTGGGAAGAAATTGTTCCCTGTGAGGGTGGGGAGGCCCTGGCCCAGGTTGCCCAGAGAAGCTGTGGCTGCTCCTGGATCCCTGGAAGTGTCCAAGGTCAGGTTGGATGGGGCTTGGAGCAACCTGGGCTAGTGGGAGGTGTCCCTGCCCATGGCAGGGGGTGGAATAGGATGAGTTCTAAAGTCCCTTCCAACCCGAACCATTTTGTAATTCTGTGATTTCCGCTAACACTCTACTGCTGTGCTACCCATCCCTTTCCTGGGTGCACCACGGTGGGAAAGACCCTCGAGTATTATTATCTACCATGGTAGTATTGAAGAAAAAAAGCAAATGTATTGTTGTTATTAAAAGAAAAGTTTTTCTTCCCTCAGTGTTGTTTTCTCATGGGACAAATGCTGCCTGTAATCCTGAGTCTGCACAGCACGTTTTCTTTAAAGGAATAGACTAAGTTAATACCTATTTTACATAAGAAGTGCATTTGTATGGCATATGAAAGACAAATATTTGAGTTTGTACTCTGACTCCTTCAGTATTTCACATCCCAGGGATGTGCCCTACCAAGTGGGCCAGGGGTTAATTCTCTCTTACTTGGATTCTTCATTCTTGGAAACTGTTTCAAAGGTTGAGGGGTTTTAAATTTTTTTTCCATAAAGAAAAAGAAATACTTGAAAATCTGAATAACATTGACTAAAAAGTGAAGACAGCTCATGAGGCTTAATTAGTTGACCCCAGAAAACTGAAACTATTTTCCTAAGACCCAGATTTTAAGGCACAAATCTGACCATTGGCAGGCATTGCTCTGCAGGCACTCACTGCTTCAGCTCAAAGGGAGGCAGGCCCTGGTTTGCTACCTGTAGATTTCCAGTGTCTTCATCTCGGCACATTTTCTTGTCTGGCTTTACTGCCTCATCTCCCTGGAAAGCACAGAGGTGAAAACAAACAGCCAGGCAGGACCACAGGGAATGCAGATTGGCTAAAACCAGAAACTCCCACAGACTGGCCGGAGAATTCTGTCTCTACCTTTAGTTCCTGCCCTCTCAGGTCTTACCTTCACAGGAGGACAACAAAACACCTCCTGCAGCCTAGGAATTACATCTGGATTGAAAAAATAAATCACAGATTCAACAGTAGTATGAGCCTTATAATATTAAAAAATTTGTTCTTTAGCCCCTGATAACACCTTCCTGTTCCTATATACACTAATTAGAGAGACAACTCATCACCTCTTCCCCTGTTAACAGTTTCTTTCTATTGCCAGAGTTAGCTACTTCTGTCTTATCAAACTTCTCTCAGTCAGCATTTGGCTTGAAGTTTGCCCCTGTTTTATCTAATGAGGACACAGCACAACCCAAACCTCATCTGCTTTTTCCAGATATAATATATCATGTGGTCTAATAAAAGATACTTGGTATATCTTCCTATGAATTTTGCATCTTTCAGACCTCTGGGCAAACACAATTCCAAGCTCACTTACTGCAGTATCCTTCTCTTTCAGTACCAAATAGAATTTATTCAGTCTCTTCAGAGGTTTACTGGATGAAAAGTCCACAAAGTTCACAGGAAAATGGTCATATTTAGTACCCAGGCTGTATTTTCTAGGTTTACGTGGCTTGTTGAGCCATATCTCAATGTTTAGGTAACAGCCACCACAGCAAAGACATGCTGAAAAGCTGCTCTAATATATGTGACTTATAATTACCTGATTTGATGCACTTTTTATACATCCTTTCTGAATACAGGTGTTTTTCTAAGGCTGTTTGCAAAATCCAGAAAGTATAAAGTAAGGTTTATTCCATGCAGGAACCCTGTGGTCTGGGAAGAATTTCCTCTCTCAAAGACTGGTGTCTTATTTTCACACAGGATTTCTTTTTGCTGAGTATGTGGTGCAGTGACTGCCTTTTATGCAAAAATCTGTGATAAGAAGATCTAAACCCAGTCCTGCTAAGAATGAGGAACTGGCAAATATGGTGAGTAAAGGTGTTGCTTCAAAGTTAGGAGTAGGCTTTTTGAGATGGCTCTTGCTTTGGGATCCCCTTCTTGTCCACTACCTCCTTATTCTGTAACATCTTACATAGCAACAAATACCTAAAAGTAGGTACTGAAGCACTACTAAACGTACTACTGAAGACTCCCAAAGAGTGCAAAGTTGACAATTGTCTGGCCAATCATTCTCCAAGACCTTGGGAAGTGTTCTTCTTCGATAACTAACAGCAGGAAGTCCAAAACCCAAAAGAATTTTAACAAAGGTTAAACTCCTTGACCTGAGGATAAAGCTGTTGGAAAGCGAGAAGCAGCCAGACAGGAGATACAGCACTACTTGGAGACATTCCACTCTGCCAACAGTGCCATATTTTTACCTGCCTGTCACTAAAAAAACATGTTTTTATGTTACATTTGTAATTAAATTGGTATTTACACACAAGGAGAAAAAGCAGCCTAAGAGAGTGTCATAGCTGTGCATCCTTTGAAGAAATTTTGCAGACAAGAAAATATTAAAAAGATATTCTGTCTAAAGGTAGAAGATAAACAAAAGGTGTTATAGTCTGAAAATGAAGCCAAAACACTTCAGCAGTCAGCAATAAATAACCAAAAAAGAAAGGAGGAAGGGGAAAAAAAAAAAGAACAAAACAAGCCTCCAAAAGAGGTACTTGGTATAACAGTTTGTATGTTCAAAACATACAAATGTACGCAGGAAAGACCAGATGCTTTTAGTGTCATAACATGACTAGAACACTGTCTGTGGAGTTCTCCAAAGAATACCTGTAATCTACACACATTTTCCCAAATAAATTCTGTTATTTAAGATTCACTTCTATTACATGACATGGGTGTAAGACATTGAAACATGAATGCAGTCAAAGACCATTTTAGTACACTTCACGGCAGCTCAGGCTGTAATGGAAAGCCAGGGTTATGCATCTAATTTTCAGTTGTGCTGGATACATGATTGCCTCCTTGAGTGGCAATCACAAATTATTATCAAAGGGCAACATAAATGGCATTCAGATTTCAACGGCTGAGCTCATTATGACATTTAGAGCACTTACCGCTTATTGTGAGTTTTGCTGATTGCTGCTAATCCACAGATGACAAATATTGCAGAGCACCTCAGACAACCAGAGCCATTTTCTCCAATTCTTTATCTCAGCTGACTTCTTGTTTTGTAGGTAATTTGACTGTAGTCAGCAGCCTACAGGGAAAAGACAGGAGAAAACCGGTAGTCAGCTTGAGTTAGGTGTGACATCAACTGTCCAACCACACACAGAACTGTGGTCAGTTTACATGAAAGGAGAAGCTGAAATGTTGCAGACTTCCTGAGGGACTGAAAGCCCAAATTGTCCCATTTTGTCACAACTTGAATTCGGTAAGCCATTTCAAACCTTCTCACCGCAAGAAAAGTATCAAGGAGAATTTAACTGAGGTGTGTTTCTGTAGGAACAGAAATAGGAGAGGGAAGAGCTGGAGGTAAGGCCTTGGCAGAGGGGTTGGGACTACGTGACCTTTAAGGTCCTTCCAACCCAAACCATTATAAGATTCTATGAGTCCATTTCAGAGTAGCAACTAAATCTTCCAAATATCAGCTTGAAAAGGTAGAACTATGAAGATACTATTTTTTTCAGACCAAAACCAAACCTGTTAATATCTTTCCATTTAGAGATTAAAAAAGTGCCTGTACAGATGAGTTAGTTGGGTGTGGGCTGACATTGTGGAAATCAAATCCCTCCCTGCTGATTAAACATCAAGAAAAGTGAAATGCTGATAAGGGCATTCACCAATTACAAAATCAACCAAGTAGTGTCTGAGGACTGGATATGTTCCACAGGACTTCTTTTATTTAAGTCTCTGGCGATGCTGCTTTGTAAGCAGTGCTCTGTGTGTGCCTGAGAAAGGGGTGAACATCTTGCTTGAGGCAAGTCTTGCTCCATCAGACACACATTTGGAGCTGCTGTGAGTAGGAGGAGCTCCCAGGTATGCAAAAATCAGACACCACTGGCACTCTAGAACTTCTGGTGACAGTGTCATGAACTACTTCATGTATCATTTGCCAGAATTTGTTCTGTAACAGGCAAAATATCTGTAAAATATCCATTTCACTTCCCTGACCTGTTAGCAGCTTTTCCTAGCAGGTTAATCAATGGTGAGGGTGCTCTCAATTGTGCATTGTTTGCATGTGTCCTGCTCTCCCCGGCTTTAATTTGCTTTCCCTGCACTGCCTGGGAGAAAACACTTCTCAGTGTTAGGTAACACTTCTCAGGGATAAAGCTTCTCAGGTAATAAAAATTACTATGTTTAATACTTCAATGCAAGTGATCAGGAGCTTTACAAACAGAAAGGTACTTAAAATCATGTTAACACACAGTAATATAGGAATCAAACACGTGAAAGAGAGTAGGTTTAAATTGGGTACTGGGGAGAAATTCTTCCCTGTGAGGGTGCTGAGGCACCAGGTTGCCCAGAGAAGCTGTGGCTGCCCCAGCCCTGGAAGTGTCCAAGGCCAGGATGGACAGGGCTTGGAGTAACCTGGGTTGGTGGGGGGTGCCCCTGCCCATGGCAGGGGGTTGGAACTGTATGGTCTTCAAGGTCCCTTCCAAGCCAGAATATTCTGTGACTCTATGAAATTATACCTTTGCCTTTAATCTACTATTTCTTTTTTCTTCCTTAGTTGTATTTCTCAGCTTACTTTCTTACCTTACTTTGTATTTCATGCAGCAGTTGGACTAAACCAACCTAAAGAACTCATCAACCCATACTTAACTCTAAAAGAGGAACCTCCAGACATCTCTCACACAGAGTTTTAGAGAGCTTTAAGGATTATTTCAAAACGTCCACAGAGGAGCTATTACAGTATTTATCTATACTATATGTATCAAAAATCTTCCCTGTTTAAAAGTCACAAGACAGAAGTGGTTTACTTCTTTCTGCTCCTTTCTGTATCACTTCACTAAATGTACACTAGCAATGAAACAATGTCCTTATCTTCAGTGACATTTTTAACCATCTAGTGTCAAAACAGTTTGCAAAGCAGGTGCCAGCCCTTACCTGCATTTCACAGATATGTAACATGAACCAAGGAGAGGCTGAGGCCAGAGCTGCCCCAGCCCAGGGGGCTTCCCTGCTGTGGCTGTGTTTGAGTCCTCATCATGCCAGAAGTAACCAAAACCTGCCAACCAGAATTCAAGTTTAGATCATGCACCAAAATTATTTCACTTTCTTAGTAGATTTTTCCCTAGGTTAGCGGCTCAAGGGATGTATTAATGTTGCCTAAGAAAAGCAAACAAATAATATTTGTGTGAAGTCAAATATCTTGGACTGAAGATAAAGACAATTATAGACACTTGAAAAATGTTGTGAGTGTTGAATTTTCTTACAAACATCACAATCTACTAAGCTGTGACCCAAAGAAAACTTCAGCAGTGAACTACCCTGGCTGCTTTGCACTACCCTTTCCCTCTTCTGATATCTCTTTGCATTTGTGTGCCAGAGGAAACAGAGTGGTCTGTGTTTCAAGTTCTTCCTGAAGGTATTGGTAGTCACAGAGGAAACCTGTTCAAAATCTTCTCCTGCCACATTGCTCCTCTATCACACGATGCAATGATTTACATTAATAACAGCAGAGTGCAGAGAAGACCTGCTGAGCCTTTAATAAACTTCCTTTTTCCAATCACTTAAAACGTTCTTTAAAGTTGCAACTGAAGTAATACAAAGCCTGCATAACAGTACACTTGACATTTATGATCTTGGCAATAAATTTGATTTCCATTTTTACAATGTCTGCTTTTGATTAATTGTAAAAAGTTTACTACATATACTTCTAGAGAAACAGTGGAATGGTTAATAAACTATATTCTTCCTGATAATACTAAATTATAATGCAGCCTTGAACCACATACATTAAATGCAAAATGCTACAAAAAGCCAAATGCTCACAAGTTCAACTTACATTACTGTTGCCATTAGGGAATAATTGTGAGGCAGCCTCAATTTCTTCTAGCCTTGGCATGTATTAATGTTGTGCACAATTCTGTACAGGTTTGAAGTTAAAACTTCAAACGTTCAAATGTAAGCAACATTTGTCATGCATCTTAAAAACCCTTATTTTTCATAGTACAGCATGATTAAGTTCGAATAGCAAGAGATTGTAATCTAGACTTGAAAAAAAATCTAGACTTAAAAAAAAAAACCAACCCTCTATTATTATTTTTCATCATGACATAAGTGAAACCCAAGGAATGTAATTATGCCAGAATTCTGCCACAGAAAAGACCCGGCAGTGAACTGTGTGGGGTGCAATTTTATCACTTTAGGAAACTGTCTCACCTGGTACTCATGGGTCCTTTTCTGGGAGGGTGCCAAAGCTGAAGGATAATGGAAATATAATGAACAGCTGCAAATTAAATTATGCTGTTGTAATGTGGCATTATTTGGCATAAATGATTTCATTGCAATTAAGAAAACAGATCCATAGCCCATAGCAGGTGGTTGTCGATGTAGCACTAGGTAAGTTGGCCTGCTGACAGAAAAGACAGCAAGAGAAAAGATCCTGCATACAGAAGCAGGTCTGCTCTCCAGTGCAATAAACAAAAAGCTGCATTATTAAAGGATCAACTGATATTAGAAAGAATCAAAATAGCCACTGTATAAACATTTCTGAAGTGTTTGTCTGACTCGGTGCAGAGGCCAAAACCAGACCTGTGTAGTGTTCAAATCTCATTAGCACCTCACCAAATAGGTGTGAAATGATGGATGTGCTAGGACTTGTTATCTGCCCAAGAGTTCGCTGTTCTCCTAATTACTGTGTGCAACTAAAATCAGCATTTTTAGAAGCTCATTTTGCTTGCAATTCTTCCCCTTGCAGACAGTCCTGCCACACTCAGCAGCTGAAATAAATCAGATTTCATAATAGTTTTGAGAAGACTAACCAAAAATCGTGCTCTCAACACTTTCCATCCTCTCTGGTGGTTTTTGGGTTGAATTGTGGCTCATTTCTATCACAGAAAAACATTGCTTTCATTGGTATGTCTTTGCCCTAATTGCTTGTGAATTTGTAACATTTTAAAATCAGCCACTATCATCTACATGTGACAGATAAAGCGGCGAACAAGGGAAAAATCAGGTAATTGCTCATTACGGCTGAGTACAATTTAAGTAGAGAGGGTGTCTACACCCAAGAGGGTGTCCTCTTGGCCCATTTCATCTGAGCTTGAACACCAAATGAGGATGCACTCCACAGATTGTTCAATGTGCAGCTGAAAGTTCCATATATACAAGGAGCTCCACTCCTATGAAACTCCACTTAGTCAAGGCCAGGTTGGATGGAGCTTGGAGCAACCTGGTCTAGTGGAAGGTGTCCCTGTCCAGGACAGGGAGGTTGGAAAAAGATGAGTTTAAGGTCTCTTCCAACACAAACCACCATAGTATTCTATGTTTCTATGAAACATAGTTCCCTCACCCTGAGGGCTGTGCAGACAGGTAACAGCACAGCACAAAGCAGTACAGAAGAGCTCATGGAGAGCAAATCCTCCAGGTGACATAAAAATCTATACAGCCATAGGGGACAACTTGTTTACATGTACCAAAAACAATGCAACAGCTAAGGCTGAACATGTATGTCAACAGGGTCCATTCAGTGAAACTTGCACAAGACTATGAAAAAGAGTATTTTTAAAATCCATATAAATGGACTCAAAGTATTTATGGTAACTCAAGACAAACCTGAACACGTGCCCAAGCCTTGAGAGGTTTTTGTGCTCTATATGGTCATCAGTGATGTTCCCCAGGCTCAATATCCAGGCCAGTCCTGTTTAATACCTTCATCAATGATATGGACCAGGGGGTGATTGCCCTCAGCTGGTTTGCAGATGACACCAAGCTGGGTAGGACAGTGGATCTGCTGGAGGGCAGGAAGGCTCTGCAAAGGGATCTGGACAGTCTGGATTAATGGGCCAAGGGCAATTGTATGAAATACAACAAAGGCCCAGTGCCGGGTCCTGCCCTTGGGTCACACCAACCCCTGCAGCTCCAGGCTGGGGCAGAGGGGCTGCAAAGCTGGGAAAGGCCCTGGGGGTGCTGGTGACAGCGGCTGGACACGAGCCCGGGTGTGCCCAGGGGGGCAAGAAGGCCAAGAGCCCCTGGGCTGTGCCAGCCACGGTGTGGGCACAGGCCCAGGACAGTGCTCGTCCCTGTGCTGGCACCGCTGAGGGACAGCGAGGGCTGGGCCCAGTTCTGGGCCCTCAACAGGAGAGACCCGGAGGGGCTGGAGCGTGTGCAGGGAAGGGAACGGAGCTGGGGAAGGGGCTGGAGCAGCAGGAGCGGCTGAGGGAGCTGGGGGGGCTCAGCCTGGGGGGACCTTCTGGCTCTGCAAGTCCCTGACAGGAGGGGGGAACCGGGGCGGGTCGGGCTCTGCTCCCAGGGAACAAGGGACAGGAGGAGAGGGAACGGCCTCCAGCTGTGCCAGGGGAGGTTTTCACTGGATATTAGGTAAAATTTCTTCATGGAAAGGGTTGTCAAAGCTGCCCTGGGCAGTGGTGGAGATGCCGTCCCTGGAATTGTTCAAAAACTGTGTGGCTGTGGCATTGGAGGACATGGTTTAATGGTGAACAAGATGGTGGTGCTGGGTTGATGGCTGGATACGATGATCTTAGAGGTCTTTCCCAACCTTAATGATTATATGATTCCATGATTCAAAAGCTCTATTTGCTTTAAGTCCAATAATTCACTCCAGAATTTCAGACCAGAAGTTTAACAGCCTCCAGGCAGGTGTTTTTCCAGAATGGTGCATAAGAGATTTTCCCAGTATCCCTCTGCAGAGCCTCCTATCAGCTGCCATTTGAGACAGGTAAGGGGAGCTCTGGCTTTGTCCAGATTGCAATTCCTATGTCTCAGAAAGGATCCATTGGAGAGCAATAACATAAGCACCTGATAAACATCAGAGATTCACATCAGCTGAAGTTCTGGAGACAAAGTGGACTATGTTTGTTGCTCAAAACCAAGACAATACAACTCTTCTCTGTTTTTCAAGGTCTATTCACTAAGTTTTTTGGAACTAAACTGAGATCTTGCAGCTGTTCTAATCCAGTGCTACCACCAGACAACCTTTAGTACTAGAAAACATCCAAAAAATCAAGAATAACTAATAGTAAAAGAGACTATAAAAGATGTTAAAACAGACTGAGACTGGATCTTAATTAGAAAAGCTCTATAGAAGAAGCCAAAGAAGCTATCAAACTTAAAAACAGAATTACAAAAAAGGTGCAAGGTTCATACTCAATGGATTCCCAACTCTCACATTAACTCACAGAATCATTAAAGCTGGAAAAGACTTCCAAGATCATCAACCACAGCCTTTCACCAAACACAACCTTGTCCCCCAGCCCAGAGCACTGAGTGCCACAACCAGGCCTTCCTTGGACACCTCCAGGGATGAGGACTCCACCACCTTCCTGGGCAGCCCCTGCCAAGGCCTAACCACCTTTTCCAGGGAGAAATTCCTCCTCCTGGCCAACCTGAGCCTCCCCTGGCACAGCTGGAGGCCGTTCCCTCTCCTCCTGTCCCTTGTTCCCTGGGAGCAGAGCCTGACCCAGCTCCCTTCTCCTGTCAGGGACTTGCAGAGCCAGAAGGTCCCCTTGAGCCTCCTTTTCTCCAGGCTGAGCCCCTCCCAGCTCCCTCAGCCACTCCTCATAGGACTTCCAGACCCTTCCCCAGCTCCACTGCCCTTCTCTGGACCATAAATTCCCCCACCTATCTTGGTCCTTCTGCTTCTCAAACCCTGTTTTTGAAACTCTCAAGAGCAAGGCTTCAATAATTTTCTCTAAACCTCTTCACATTCTTGTACCATGCCAGTTCCAGTGTTTGGGGACACTCTGTGCATCAGCAATGCAGCTACAGACCCCAGAGGGCAGGAGGCAGAAACTTCTTCAAGAAAAGCTTCTGACTGTGGGAACACAACTCTGAACAAAACAAAAAATGCAGTTTTAACCATGCCAGCTTCAGATAACAGTGTGAAATCTGCTCGTCAAGGACCCAGGAAGGATATTTTAGGTTCAGCCTCCCCTGGGGACCATCTCTTTCTGAATGCTATGTCAGACACACAAAGCCTTTCAGTACTCCTTCTTTACAACTTACTCCTGACTCCAGCACCACAGGCCACACTGCTGCGGTTCAGTGTCTTATGGGAGCACAAACCCCCAGGAAAAGAGCTGAAATTTGTAGTGGCATAGAACAGGCTTTTTAAGAAGGCAAGATCACTGCATCTAGAGAGACAGGCTCACAGAAGGATTGAAATGGAAGTATCTGAGGAAGCCCCTAATCCAAGCTCCTGCTCAAGGCCAACTCTGAGGCCAGACCAGTCTGTTCAAGGCTTTATCCATTCAGATCTTGAGAACCCTCAAGCACGTAAAACCCCTCCACAATTTGTTGTCATTCACAACTATGATGAGATTGCACTTCCCCACCTCCTCCAGGTCACTGATAAAAATGTTACTCAGAGTGAGTCACAGCACAGACATCCCACAGCACTCTGCTTTTCACTGACACCCATTAAGCGAAAACATGAGGTTAGAACAGAAGAGAAAAGCCCAAGGGAGACAGAAGTACTGGCAGCATAATTCACTGTCAGTGCCCCAGGACCGTGTCTTTGCCTGTTCTGCCCTGACACATCAAGCCAGCTCGCCTACATCGTTTTTGCTTCAAAATCCAATCAAGCTGTATACACCTTGGCCACTATCCAGCACAAGTCTGTAATAATTAGCTGTCAAGTCTTTCACTGCTCCTCCACTGGAGGACCACAATATTATTCACCTACAGTAGTTCATGACAGATCATGCCTAACCCTCTATTTCCTCTAATAAAGAGGTGAAAAATCTTTTTCAAGTTTCCATGAAAAAGTGTTATGTGTATATTACATACATACATATATATTATTTTTATATCTATGCTTCATTGAAACACATAATTACTTAGTCTTCTCTGCGATACAGGATGATGTAACACAGTTCAGTAACAGACTCCTATCAATATGACTAGAGAGAATTAAAATTAATGAGTATCATGCTCACTAAAATGTCCATATTTCACCCCAATGGACTCCCACAGCAGTGCTGGCCTTCACCGTTCCAAGATAACTCCAATCTTAAAAAAGAGGGATTGTTTCTGGTTCTCCCCAGGTCCTGTGCCTGGTTCCTTGGCTGCTCTGCAAACAGCTGTTGTGGTGCATTTTCCAGAGTGCCTCCAGGGACAGGAGCACCCAATCAGCAGAGCTTTGCCCATTATCACTGGTGCTTGTGGGAAATGAAACACATGAGATCATGGTTTAGGTTATGATAACGACCATGGATAAATTTTCTAACAGAAAACTATAGCAACTTTGCAAAAGCAGCAATAACTGTCTTTAATAATGATGATGCAAATATTTCTTTTATTCCGTTTACATTCCAACTCCAAAATGAGTTTCAGGCAATAATATAAAAATGACACATGAAGAAAATAAATCACTATGACTGGTCCCTGAAAGAGAAAGCAATGACTGGATAAGTCTGTGTATCCTTCTCATATCCTCTGTGGCTGCTAGCTGGGTAAGCAGCACAAGGAATTTCATTTTCCTCTTGGAGTCAGAACCCTGCTGGGTGAGGAAATTAAGATACAGAGGAAAAGGGGAGACAAATTTTGCTGCATTTTAAAGCCACCTTTTCCAGACACAGGGAAACAAAGAGCCTGGATGTTGGAGAAAAGCTTTATCAATGATAGGATTTTACAGGCTTCCATCACTTCTGTTAGGGCATTACTGAAAAGTTAAGTATTTCTCAGCTCTGATTTACTTTCTTTTAATTTCTTACTCTGTCTTTTCATTTATTTATGTTCCTAGGAAAGATGAACCAGGAGACTTCACAGCACAGGGGACAACCAGCCTAGTACTCCATGCATATATAGCAGAGATTGCTGATACTCTTTTACTAGTGCCATTAGCAACTTGCAATTAGTTCAGTGAGTAGGATCTCATGTATTCCCACCTTAGTTTGATCTGAGCAGCTTCTGTTCATTGTTTCTATGCTAAACTCTAGGATTAGGGGACCTATGTACTTCCTTGAGATAGGGAACTCTCGCTGTAATGCTGCAGATCCAGTGGTTTGACCTTCCAAGGTCCTTTAGTCCTGTATCATGTCCCATTCCAGACCAGCAACTCACCCTCAGTAACCCCCGAAATCACCTGGTTTTTTGGGGTTAAGCTCTTTGTGGGTCTACGGAGCAAGCAAAGTAATGTTATGTGCTCTGAGAAGGGGTTTCCAGAGAGACTTGTTTGTAAACCCTGCATATTTTGAGCGCTTTAGGCAAAGTAACAGCAACCTCCTCATTCTGCCTTTGATGATACCCTCACTATATTTCTGATCTTACAGATATGACAGTCAACTTCCCAGTAAGTCAGGATGGATCTAGAGAAACACCTTAAGAAGAAGTGTTTTCCTTTTAGAGACTTCTCAGGCTGTCTTTTATATGGTAATTCATCTACATTCATTTCATCCTTCATGCTATCAATCTGAGGCACCAAGGGTCTGTGGTTGCATCCTTGACATGTGCTGGTGAGACCTCTGTGAGACCCCTGAACCACCAGCAAACGTCAATGGTATTGAAGTGGCAAAAGATGAATATTTCTTGTCGATGCAGGTCTCAGCTACTCTGCTTGTATATCCTCAGGTTTGTCGCTCCTGATGCTCATCCAGCTCCAGACTCCGTCTTTCTGCAATGATTATGATTACTAAAGCAAGAGAATAAGCAAACACCCTCCTCCCCCTTACTATGAGCAAACTGCCTTTTGCTGTTGCCTTTGCAGCATTCCTGGCATATGCTTCATGGGCAGCCACCATCAACAGAGCAGCTTGCTAGATGCTGGATGGAAACCTGGCCCAAGATCACTGTCACATCCCGACTTCCTTTCCACCAAAGAGTGTTATGTATTAAGAAATCTCACACTTGAGGACGAAAAAGCATTTTACAATGCTGCTTTCTCAAGCTCCAGCAAATTCATTGGTCCAAGCTTCCAGAATGTTTGCGTCTCTCCATCTGCTGCAGCTAGTGCTGGCGTCACCAAATCCTGACAGCAAGGATCTGCCAGCTGCTGTGACTTGCTATTTTTTGTTTTCGTAAAAAAACAAACTGTGAGAACACAGTTTGGTTTTTTTAAAATGGTGTCACAACATTTTAAAAAGTTTGCTTGCAGAGTGATCTTTTTCATTCCCTTTGGAAGAAGATCTCGCTCCTTACAGAAAATGACAAAGAGAAAAAAACCATCCCTTTGTTGATTGCTCCAAGCACATGGGTGCATTACCTTAGGCCTTGCAGAGCTGTTGATGCTGCAACCCCACACCTGAGCTGGCCGTGATTCCTTCTGTGCCTGCCTGCACACCCTGTGGGGATGGGTGAACCTGCCACCTCTCTCTCCAAGGGGCAGAGCCACCCAGGACTCCTGGAACAACCAGCTCACAGGCAGGTAATGTTAGACCTGAGAGGGAAAGCCCTTGGAGTCAGCGTAAACCAAACCTGCATTACCTCATGTGCTTGAAAGGTGAAATTCATTCACTCCCCCACACCCCTTGGGTCTGGCTCTGTAGCCTTGCACTGCACTGCCTTTCCAAACAAACTGCTTTGCTGAAGTCCTTGGAGGTCTCCATGTGAAATGGTTCACTCAGGACAGGTAACAGGAGCTGGGGCTGCCCCCCTGAGCAGTCACTTCGAAACCCAGAGCCTGCTCCAGCTGCATTGCAGCCTTTCTCCGATCCTGGTCAACCTGGGCCCTCTGTGATTGCAGCTCACTTTATTATCTCAATATTTTTTCTCATTCCTATTTACCTTTTCTTCCCCCTCCTCATTTACCAACCTTTTTTCTTCTCTCCAATCTTATCAGAGCCCAGGACAGTAACAAACCTCTTCCTACATGAGGAGGGAAAACTGCTTTCCAGAACCTGTTTGCAGTGACCCTGTTTACTGGGTAGAATACACCACTAGTTGCTTCCTTTTGTAGGATCTGAACTTCCTACTACCAAAGTCTACCTTTTTTACTACCTGCTGGCTTAACTCAGACCCTG
This sequence comes from Lepidothrix coronata, assembly GCF_001604755.1. Lineage (NCBI taxonomy): Eukaryota > Metazoa > Chordata > Aves > Passeriformes > Pipridae > Lepidothrix > Lepidothrix coronata. The sequence continues at coordinate 820,422 of NW_016690304.1, forward strand.
CTCTTTACTGGACACTGCAACTGCATGTGAAGAAGCAGCAATGACTGCCTGTGCATCATTTAAAAAAATAGTTATATACCCATTAAAAGAATATAATCCACCCTTAATCACTTACATGAGAAAAATGACATGAACTCTGAATGTAGTAAGAGATGAAAGTATTTTCAGCTATTCCATGTACTAAAATAAAGTTAAACTGCTGTTTAAAAAAAAGTACTTATATCCCAACTAGCAAAATTGCTCCACATTTTGTCTTCATTGAAAATGTTCTGAACAGCAATCTGATTTGAAGTCTGATAGATGAGCTGTCATACATTGGATATGCATACACAAGGCTTTCTTTCATATAAAGTCAATCATGCTTTTCATCTAGTGGGTAAAAACAACATTCTCCATGTGGTAAAAGCGAGAAGGGGTTTTCCTGGCATCATTATGCAATAGTGAGGTGTCTAAAAAACTAGTTTGAAAAACAACCCCAACCAAACTTCTGTGAAGGTCTAGTCTCAGGTTCATGAGCATTACAGCATTGCTTCTGGACTCTGGATTTTTATGGAAGACTGGAGTTGTGCCATTTACTGCTTAAAGGCAAATACATCAGGCACACAAAGAAACAACCCAAAAGAATCTGGGCAATTTAAGCGATGTAAAAGGTCTGGCTGCATCGGGGTTCATGGTTTGGTTAGTGCTGTAACATGTCTCGCTCGCAAAAGCCCAGCAAGAACTCAAGGTACGACACAAAAAAGAATGCCTGTTTTAGTAAATAAATGGAGAAGATAAATGAATGCTAATGCATGCATAATTTAACTGAAGCATCACAAAGAAAGAGAACAATTTTTAACTTGACAATAGAGGAAGAGAAACACTTTCCCAGAATTTAGAATTCTGCATTACCACAGATGTGTTTCTGGTAAAGCAATTTTGCTTCTCTCTCCCACTGAGCCATATTTGTCCCTGTTGGTACTATACTGATACCAATGGAGCATCATCAAGGAAGAATCTAATAACAACTAGTTTGTCATTACGCTTCCCTCAGCACAAACTGAAGCATGCTGTGCTGAGAATGAATGTGGGGAAACACTAAGAGTCAGCAATTAGGAAAATGGTAAATATTACATTCTCTTCCCATTCTAGAACTGGCAGTTTCTAAATCCAGATTTTTTTGTTGGCTGATCACTAAGTAACTCAGGTCCTTTCTCAGTTATTTACTTTAATATAGAATCATGGAATGGTTTGGTTTGGAAAGGACCTTAAAGATCATCTCATTCTAAGCCCCAAAAGAACCCCAAGAAGTAAACTTTAAGTGCTGGTTCCTCAAACTTGAATGTAGAAGTCAGTATCTCAGCTGCTACTTTGAATATAGAGGGCAGATAAACTTGACAGCTGAAGGCTGTGGTCTTCAATGTTTTAAGTCATGTTAAGGAAGAAAAATTGACTTTTGACACTGTTCCAAAGTTTGTAACCCCCTAAGAGAGGAAATATTTAATTTCTAAACAATCAGGTATTTAGAAAGTGCTGAGAAAAGGAACATAAAAGAGGAGTCATTTAACTGGTTTGAATTAAATGCTAATAATAACAAAAGATAAAAAGACGGAAAATGAATGGAAGGCAAAATGGTTTGAAAATCCACGGGACTATTACAGCTCTCTCCTTTGTTACTCTCAGTGAAATAAGTAACATCTGTTTGCTATAATATTTAATGAGCACAGTAGAGCTACAGTGATCCCAGCTCAGGTATTTGCAACACACTTAATCTTGCTATGGTACCTGACTCTGATAGATCTGCCCAGAGACAGGCAAACGTGGGAAGCAGCCAGCTCTTGTGGATTGCTGAGCTTCTGCAGAGTGTGCTGTCACAGAAGACAAGCAAAGAGCAAAGGAAATGAGTGAGGACACCAGTCTGAGGAGAGTTATGGAAACTAATGACTGGGCTGTAATATGGGAAAGGAACAGGACAGAGAACATTAAGTGAGCCAGGAGGGAAATTAAAGCCTTTCTTGGCTAATGTGAGTTATGAGGGGGCTTCTCGTGGCATAAGTAGACAATTTATCTTCCTGTGAGAAAAATAAAACAAATCTGGGAGAGTAATCTACCTAATTATGCAATGACTTTATAGACACTGCCTGAACAGAAATTACTTTTTCTATGGGCTGTTTCCTCTGAAATTTTCTGCCTGTTTTCCCATGTAAGAGCGTTCGAAAAATCCTCCCTTAGGTTGCACCACGTCAAAGTGAAAGAGAATAATTTGTTACCAATGATCTCAGTGAAAAAAAAAGAAGATTTCCTGCTGTGGTCCTAAAATCTCTAACGCCTCTAACATCCCTCAATTAATGGCTGTGGCAGAAGGGACTGCATCAGAGAGGCTGTGCTTAGCAATCCTAGTAATCCACCACTGTCTGGTAGCCTGAGTTGTATTTGTCTCTCATTATAACATCCTGTGCTCTGTTTTATTATTTGGATACCTGTCTGTCAGGACCAGGACCAACATCTGATTTTAAACAGTTCACTCAATGAGGGCTAGAGTGGGTTTGCCACTTTCTCGACACTGGTTTGGTGCCTATTTAGATGAGTAATCTTGACTGTAATCTGGATGACTAATCTGGTAAAATTCTCTACAGTCAATAGCCAGTCACTAAATTTAGAAATATAAATTTGAACAGAAATAAAATTATACACCTCACAGGTATAAAAAACTGCAGAAGGGCCGTGGAAAAGGACACTCCTCACACTGGAAAGCTGGAGACCCGGGACAGAAAAGCCTGCTGGCTTTTTCACAAGCAAACACGAGTATGAGAATGGCTGGAGGTTAATTAGGAGTGGAACTTGTTGACTGTATAAAATGGTGTAAAATCTAAAAAAACCCCCTTACCTGGTTTTTAAAGTAAGAAAAGCCCCATTTTGATCCTTCTAGGAAGTGGATGCAGACAGTTCTGATGGGGAAGGACTGAGGTCAATAGGGTCACACAGATGTTAATCAGAACACCATTGAAATCAATGAGCATGGCAGTCATAAGAAAGAACATAAATGCAGATAAGAAAGGGAGTCCTTGACTTCAAGGGTAAAAATAGCTGTATTACAGTCTCAAACAATAGACTGAGAGGTGCAAATTGCAGATGATCTTGTGCTCCCACCAGTCTGTAGTAAGCATTTTCTCTCCCTCTTTTTTATCATTGATCTGTACTACGAGATCTGACAACGAGTCAGAAATGTCCTGTAATTACACCTCAAGGAGGCCAGTGTAATTGACAATCACCAAAAGCTGCCTTTCCTATAATTTGCTAAAAGGATTGAAGCTCTTTGTGCTTTTGGGGCACCACTAGAGCAGAGATGTCTAATTACCAGCAAGTTCAATTCAACAACTGTCAACATATCAGTTCTAATAACTATTTCATAAGGCCAAAGACATAATATGGACTGAAGGAGCTCTTCTAAACTGGTACAATTTCACTCTGCCACTTTCCCCGCATTCAATAAGAGTTACTAAAGAAACTGTGAAAGACCTAATTCCAGTTGTAGATTCAGCAGCATCCAACACAGGCTAAATGATGGCAAAGCACTGCTAGTGTCAAGCTGGAAGGGTAGGAGAACCTGTTGCATGGCTAAATGGTTTCTAATGTGAAAAGTCTTGGCAAAAAGGTGTAAAGTGAGGAGGAAAAGGAGGAGAAGAAAACCTGGGATGTTATTTTTATCATTGCAGTTCATAGAATCATAGAATCACAGACTGGTTTGGGCTGGAAGGCACCTTAAAGATCATCTTGTTCCAATCCCCCTGCCACGGTCAGGGGCATCTTCCATTATCCCAGGTTGCTCCCAGCCCCCTCCAACCTGGCCTTGAACACTTGTAGGGATGGGGAAGCCACAGCTTCTCGTTAAGTTCCTACTGACAATAAAAGCTCAGGAATTTGTCACTCTGAAGGAGCCCATCACTAACCAGGTTAAGACACTGAGGAAAAGAATGACAGGTGTCTTGGTGATGACCAGCCACCTGCCCTCTTACAGGTAATATGTCTTTGTTGAAAAGCTAGTTTTTGCACCATTTTCCATTCTGCCAGCTCCAAGAAAACTGATGGATGATTATTTCAGCAAACTCTGACCTTTTGACAAGACACACAACAGCATGTGGAACCCTGCACAATTTCACACATCTTGTGGCTTGACTCACTAGAGTCATTAATGTTTTAAGAACAGATGAAAGAGCACAGAAACCCCAAAATTTCTACACAGAAACATACCAGCACCACTTCTGTAGTTACTCCCCAGTTCTTTCCCCGCTGGGTTGAAGAAGATGTAAAACATGACAAGGAAACTGCGTTGGGTGGCAGTTATGGGGGAAATGAAACCTGTGCCTGTGCTATCCACGCTCCTTGGGGGGACAAAATACTCAGAGCAGAAAAACCCAAAGCTTGAGCTGTGGAGCAAAGTGTGCATCTCATTACTATTTTTCCCTGTGCCCTGGCCCACAAGATGAGCTTTTTATTGCCCCAACCACATTAGAGCTCAATTAAAGTCAGCACAAGGCTTAGTGAACTTCTCGAAGGGGTGAGCAGTCACCAGGGTTTTGAGACACTCTCCCTTTCCTCTGAGTCAGCTCTGGGGAGAAAGGAATCATTAAATTATACTTATCCATTTTTAGCTATCGACTCTGAGCTCTCTGCCACATGCAGAAGCCCTGTACCAATCTTGTATTGAGACAAACAAAGATATGTTTCTATTAATTCTCTTTTGTTACAAGATTCCTAATTTGGGAGAGTAATATCATTCTAGCACAGAACATGCCCTTCATTAACATTTGCCTGCCTTATTTTCAAGCTAGGACAAGACAACCAGGAGAATTTAAAATCACATATGGCACTGTATTGGGCAGCGCTGCCCCATGGTGGTCACTGCAATGAGACATAAGATTACAGCTGCCCCTTTCTCTATGGGTGTATTTCGGTTTTTTTCCCCCCTACTTTTACTTTCATGGATTTATATTACAAGTATGTCCTTTCTCTAATAGGGACATAATATGGTATATTTTAAAAATATCCAGTGGCTACTCATACATTATCGAAAAGCTGGATGTTAAAGATGAAAGGCAATCACACAGAGTTACACAGAGTTACACAGAGAAGCTGATCTTAATTTCTCATTTCTCTCTCTGTCTGTCTCCACTCTCCTCTTCACTCACTCCCCAAGACACATACACACTTCTCTGCTGGTCACTCTTTTGTTTTCACACAGATCACTTAAAATAACCTTATTAAAGTTTATACTTCTAAAATCTGTTTATTACACCATTCCAGTTTTATTTACTAATCCTCTCTTGTTCTGTTTATTTTTGATGTTTTTAAACTGGGAAATCTGCCTTCTTTTTTTCCTGCCAGCTTTAAAAGAATTCTTTAATAATATGAGAAAGAACATGTGCTCCTGCATTCTACACTCACCTTCTGAGAAACCTTCCCAGACAAAGGGCTTCCTCCTGGTGTCTCTTTTCAAGTCTTGCTTACAGGATAATAAAGATTTAAAAAGTAGGTAATAGAAGAGACTGTATTAAAGCCCAACTTTTATATAGCATTCAGTGGCTCCAGAGAGGAGAACACATGCACTTGTGTGCAGTTTTAGGCTGAGTAATTTCACAATAAATTAAAAAAATCTACCTCAAGTTTCAGCCCAAGTGATGCTGCCATGAGCAAGGTGTATGTACAGGTCCAGCATGTCCTACTTTGTGTGGCCACCCACTTGCTCCTTAAACAAAAGCTGACATTATCCCTATAGGATAATGTTTAATTCTCCCTTCAAAGAGGAGAAAAATTACTATGCAAGCCCATGGAAATGTAACCTTATGTACCTAAGGAAAGATAGCATTTTAATGACATTTTATAAAACAGACTTTCTTTGTTTTACTGATTCATGAATCTAGTACTGAAGTGTCACAGATACTACTCAAATTATATCAACCTTGTAGTACCAGAGGTCTAAGTGACTGAAGACAGCAATGAATATTGTTAAAGTAATTTCAGATGCAAACCAAATGACACTATCACTTCTCTCTCCATATGAAAAGTGTGCCAGATTTATAGGAGATGTGACCAAACTGTTCTGGCTTTTCTTCTCAGATTAGTAAATACAACTCTGAGGAAATTCGGGTGGTTTCTTTCCGCAGCAAAATCCTGCCACATCAATGGCCAAAAATAATCAGGTATATTATTCAGTCTTCTTTTAATCTCCACAGAAATTAGCAATCTTAGAGAGGCAAACACAGCTTTAGTTAGCCTGGTCACACAAAAGGAAAAATACATGATGGCTCCTGCAGATAAATCAAAGGAAAGTGTAAATTGCATCTCAGAAGGCAAATAGTAACTTTCTCCTGGATCTCAGACTAGGTAAAATCCATTTTACTGCTAAAATCCTGTAGTAGAATAGCTCCATGCTTGTGACTTCACACAGTGAGAGTGTTTCTAAAATGCATGTACTGATTTCTCGGTTTGGTGAACATCAATATGCGTAAGCAGAAGAGTTACTGATGTAAACTTTAGTCTGATAATTACTCTGAAGGACAATTAATCTTAAAATTTACCTTAATGTAGTAAACATCACATGGTTTCTAAATTTTTAAAACATGCCCCAAGCACTACACAGTCCTCTAACTCCAAGTTAGTGATGTTAGTGAAACATCAGGTGTGGTACAGGTCTGCAAGAGTACTGAGTACTCTGACTTACTGAAAGAATAAGGACTCTTACAATGCTGCACCTGACATTTTACTCACCTCTCTTTTACCTGTGCACTTGCTCAGTGAAGCCAAACTTTGCAAGGAGGATATTTCAGAATCTGCTTCTGTGGAAGAGACATCTCAACCTCTTCTTTGGGGCTTAGTGTTTGAAACAGATAGACCAGTGCTGCTTTCTAATGCAAATCCAAATTCCTCTGTGTGGAATGTGATTAGCCTGGGCCAGTCTCAGTGGGCAGAAACTCTTCAGCCTGAAATGTTCTGGAACAGGTACAAATGGCTTTTAACAGGGAAGATCAGGATGAATTAGTTAGAGTGGAAAGTAAAGCACGATTAATGATGGGATTGAAAATGTAAGACACATATCCAGGGCAAAAATACAGAGAGACTATGAAACAATAAAACCATCCCTGAACTTAGGGTGAACCAGTGGCAGCACATCTGCAATGCAGGGAGGGAGCACAAAGGGCCTTCTCTTTCCACACATCGACTTGGCAGAACGGCTCCATCTCCGGAGTGCTCTTGGCACAGTGCAAAGCTACATCTGTAGGATACACATCAGCCTTCTCCTGGGGCCTAGGAGCATTGGAAGGGCAGCATTTTGCTCACCAGCCTGTTAAGCTGCTTCCAGCAGGAGCAGAAGTTCCTAGAGGCAGCCATCCAGCAGCAGAATTCCTTGCTCCGCAGCTGCCCTGCGCTGGCAGGAGGCTCTTCCCACACCGGGGACACAGCTGGCCAGCACACTGCAGCCCTGTTTTGCTCCAAGGGTTGCATTTATCCCTTAGCCATGGAGACCTGAGCAATTAGATGTACAACTATGACAGTTATAAAGCCCTGAGTACGTTTCCACAGTGTGACTGCAGGACTGACAGAACAGCCCCAGTTACAACTTTGCATGGGAATGGTGCTTTGTACCATGAAACTGCTCCTCATTTGCCTGGAATGGTTGGAGGATACAGAAGATATTTTACTTCTAAACAAAAGTAACTTTATTCATTACATAAATACATTTATAATAAGTGTGGCTCTGCCAGGGCTCACGGGAGAAAGGCTCTCACATGGTTCCACCAAAACTACATTACTTAAACAGAAGATCACAAAGGGAATGCACACAGCCTACAGGCAAAGAGTAATAAAATGGCATTATTAAGGCAGTGAATCCAAACCCTGAAAAAGTTAGGAAATTCTGAGATTCAGCTTGTGTTTGCAGTGACAATTTGCCAGTCTGCAATGACAATTTGCAAGTCTGCAGTCCAGAAGAGTCTTCCTTGCATGAATATTTACCTTGTTCTATGAGATCTTTCCAGTACTTAAAGGGGCTTATAAAAAGGAGGGAGAGGGACTATTTACACAGACAGATAGTCACAGGACAAGGGGGAATAATTTTAAATTGACAGGTTTAGATTAGATATTAGGAAGAAATTCTTTACTCAGAGGGTGGTGAGGCCCTGGCACAGATTGCCCAGAGAAGCTGTGGCTGCCCCTGAATGCCTGGAAGTGTCCAAGGCCAGGCTGGACGGGGCTTGGAGCAACCTGGGCTAGTGGGAGGTGTCACTGACCATGGCAGGGGGGTGGAACTGGATGGCCTTTAAGCTTCCTTCCAACCCCAACCACTCTACGATCCCTCTGTTTCTCCAAAGAGACAAAGTTCGCTGAATAAAATGCCATTACATATTTTTGACTTGTCCTAGAGACCCACTGTGCTGCTCCATGCCTTATTTACTGTGTGCTGCTTTGAAGACAGAATTATTCATCTTTTCAAAGAATTTTCTCCGGCACTCACCATGTAGTATGTGATTCTCAAAGATTAATGGCATCTGTTTGCTCAACATGCCTGTGAGGTGATAGGATGTGTCAGAAGGATGTTTGTTTTGGACTGGGTAGCAATCAGCCTTTTAACAACCTTACCATCTCCAGCCAGGACACCATAAGGTGTCTCTATAAAGGGCTGAGAGTGTGACAGACAAAAAAGACTAGGGCCTTCAGCTGGGAGAATAAGGGAACAAGTGCAGTTAGGGCATGGGGCTGTGACAAAGCAGCTGTTTTGCTTGAGACTTGCTCGAGTTTTGTGAAAAGTTAACAGCCAGTCAAAAGAAAGCAGAGTATGAAACCTACCATGAGCTGAGAAGCAATCCAGCTTGGCTTACAAACAGAAAAGGTGTGACAGAGCACTATCACCTCACTTGTAACATGTGGAAACAGAAACACACCAAAATCAGGACAGACGGCAGCCACCAGTGTAGCATACCCAACTGGGCACCTGGGGCTTGGTTTTGGGGAACACCTGCTGCTTCCTAAACCATTCCAATATTCAAATTGTAACATCTAACCAGCACATTTTCAACTGTGAGAGCTTGGTGACATTGCCAATCGGCCCCAGGGGTTCAAGGCAGGCACCAGTGACATGGGACCCTCTCTCAGATTTCTCCTCTCACTCACGTCTCTGGCAAAGGCTGAAAACCCACGCCACAGGCAGCATGCAGTGGTCTTGAACATGAGACAGTCCCCCAGCAGGATCCCACCACCTGCTACATCACCTCCAGGTCCCATGCCAGAAAAACAATGCTGGAAACTTGAGCCAAAACCGGGGCAGGGTCCTGCCAAACAGCAGCAGGGAGTAAAAACTGGAATGTGAGACTAGCCACTTTCACCAGGAGACTTTTCCCACATTGTGTCCTACAATGGATTAACTGCCACCTTATATCGCTGTTAGTAAAAATAATACTAAATTAGCTTTCCATTAAATTAGGTCAAAATTTTGGAAAGAGTCTTCTCACTCCTATGTCCTGTCAATGAAAATGTTTCCTAACAATGAATTTTTTTTAATCTGAGCTCACTGTCATCATTTTCCATAGCACATTAATTTGCTTTTGTTGCTGTTTAAAATATAAATACAGCATTGTTTCAGTAACTATGCAGATATAATCATATCAACTAGGTTATACAGGTAAGTAGTAGCACAGCCACGTTTGGCATCTTTCATGGGTGGAAGATCCGATTTGTTGAGACACAAAATGAAAAATCACCTCACCATTCTCCATGAACCTGCTAAAATCGTGGCCTTGTTACAAAGATCTCTCTGTTTTAAACAAATAAAGAGACTGTTCAGCCTGGAGAAGAGAAGCTTTGGGGTGAACTAATTGTGGCCTTTCAGTACCTGAAGGGAACCTGCAAGAAAGATGGAGAGAGGTTATTTCCAAGGGCCTGGAGAGAGAGGACAAGGGGGAATGGCTTCACACTTAACAAGAGCAGGTTTAGATATTAGGAAGAAATTCTTTTCTCAGAGAGTGGTGAGGCCCTAGCACAGGTTGCCCAGAGAAGCTGTGGCTGCCCCATCCCTTGAAGTGTCCAAGGCCAGGTTGGACAGGGCTTGGAGCAACCTGGGCTAGTGGGAGGTGTCCCTGCCCATGGCAGGGGGTGGGATGAGATAACCCTTAAATCCCTTCTGACCCAGCTCATTCTGTGATTCTATGAATATTTCAGACACTGCTGCAGAAGAGGAAGCCTCCCATCTTGGGGCAGAGCAGTTTGATTGTCATTAGCCACCGTATTTGGGATCTGAAAGGTTTGGACAGCATGGATGTTGGCTCTTCTTCCTTACACAAGTGAATGGGCTGAATACCTGCAGAAGGAAAGGTATGAGAGAGGGTAACTCAGCCAGTCTCAGCACATATTCACATTGCTGCTCGCTGAAATTTGGGAAAGATCTACTCAGTACAAGGACAGTGTCCTTAATTATATGGTCTCATGTATTGAATAGAAAGTAGTAAATTTTTTGATAGGAAGAGTGCACTTATGTCAATGCTTAAATAGTTGCCTTTCTGTAGTTGGACAATAGCTGATATATGCAATTTTTCTCACACACAGAAAACCAAAACCAAATGCAATTACTGGGTGAGCAGCCAGTACTTAATTGACAACATTATTTTTTTATGTACAGGGTAATCTGTCAACATGAATTCTATTTCAGGGAATGGAAACACAATAAAGGAAATAATTTAGAGTATTACAGGGTTTCCTTCCTCCTTTAAATTATAGTTTCCTTTTGTGGTCAGTTGAATTTGCTTGTATTTTCTCTAGATTCAGGGCACAGAGTACTTATAATATCTCTATAACTTATATTATCCACTTATGGCTATTACTTATATTGTCTACTTATATTATCTCTAGTCCTCATAGTCTGGCAGGTTGCTGAATAACAGATGTGTATGTATAATATGGTGTGTATATATGTATGTAAAGAGTTATATATTTTTATATATGTATAGTGACAAATCTTACATATGACAAGAGATGAAAAATAGTCACTCAGAAAAATCTGAAACTCAGTGAAGGAAAAAAAACCAAACCACTAAAAACTAAGCTTTGTTAGTGTAAAAGAGTTCGTAAAATCAGCTGAAGAATTTATCTGCATAACAATCTTCAAATGACTGTAAGATTTACCCTGGATAAATAAGGACCAACAAAAAAAGCCATCAAGGTACGTTTAAACAAGACATCACTGTCTTGTTAAACAAAATACCTGTCCTGAAAGCCTTCAGCTTCACTGACAAAAATACTAAGAAAAATAAAAGCCCACCCAGCTGAAATAATAAGCTGAGAGGACCTGGAGGAGGCCAAAGCCCAACAGGCTGGATGAACAGACGTCTTGAGAAATTACCTGCATGAACTAGGTGAGTGAGAGTGAAACGCAGTGGTGCAGCGTGAGTCAGAGGAGCTCACCTGAAAACCTTCATAGAAGCATTTCAGGCACAGTGGGTTGTATTAATGAAGCCTTTTAATGACCATCTCTACACTGTTTTTCTTCTCTCTGTGTGAAGGTCATTTTACTGAAGTGTCATTTGCAAATAGAACTTGCAGGCATATTTTACTTTTGCTTTTCTTTTCCATCTTCTCATTTTGTGTAAAGCCGTGTAACAGTTGGGTGACTCACTAAGTGGAAATGGATGAGGAGAGTGATCTTTTCCCCTCCAAAATGCAAAGCTGGAGGAGTCACTTAAGTGCATTGAAAGAGTTAGCAACGTTGTAGACTAACCACCAGCTGTGAGTTCCTTAAAGAAGCTTACCATTACTTAACTACTAAACAGTCAGGCTGGAATAGAAGCAAACAGCACCCTCCACATCCCCAAATACCCAAAGTTTGATGCACCAGTGAAAAATTTTATATCCTCATGGAAACCCTTTCTGTTGCTTTTCAGGGGAAATTAGAAGGGAGTATTACAATTAAAGTAGGCTCCCCCCCTTTTTTTTTTTTGTTTAATTTCAATGAAGAGGTTGTTATCTATGTAGGGAGCAAATTTCCAGAACTTTTCACTCAAAAGAAAGCTACTAATGAAGATTTTTTTTTTCCTCTAGGAAGACAAGAGAAATAAAAGGTTGATTATTTCATAGCTGCCAGATATCTGGAGAGGGATGCATGCAGGGTGCATACAGTGTTAAAAGTACCTGAGGCAGGGGGTTGTGTGAAGCACTTCTTTATCCAATATTAGGCCCAGCAGGAGAGAAACAGCTAATTTTCTGGGGCATAGGCCTAGCATTTGGATATCTTTTCAAAAGGAGACACAGCAGGAAGGACACATCTTTTTCTACTTGAAACAGTGGCATGAACTTGAACCTGAAGCACCTGGGGCTCCTGTGTGTTTTGGGTACATAACACAGCAATGAGATGGTTATGACAAGAATTACTGCTTAGGAGTTAAATAAAAAGCAAGAGTTGGAGCAGAAATTTTTCAAAATAAGAACGGATTAAGAACAGTTCCTATATTTCTCTGGTGGACTCCCCATCCCTGGAATTGTCCAAGGCTGGGTTGGACAGGGCTTGGAGCAACTTGGTGTAGTGGAAGGTGTTCATGCCCATGGCAGGGGGTGGAATGAGATGAATTTGAGATCACTTCCAATTCAAATCATTCTATGATAAATACTATTTTTTTCTGTTCTGGAAGAGAGTGTTTGTAGGTGTGCATTTCTGAACAATCCCCCAGGAAGAAGAATTCAACTGAAGAGCTAAAATAGCCTTTCCACACACATTAAGTCCCTTTTTGAGAGGGAATGCAGGACACAGAACACTTGAGAAGAAACTTCTCTTTACAAGTGCTAGTAGCTTTGCACACAATGATTTCCTTCATAAGAAATCTCAACCACTTATAATGTATTCTTACATTTTCAAATATGAGACAAATGTAGGGAAAGATGCTGCAAAGCAACTGAGGAGATAACTCTCTCCCTGAGACAGAGTTATTATGTATTCCATTAGATAGTGCTGCTCAGCTGAGCTTTTGGACGTGGAAGGTAAGATAAACAGATGAGGAAAGGCTTGTTATTAATTAAAGCTATGCACTGCCAGCTGAAAGGGTGATCAAATATTGGTTCAGCCTTACCACTGCTGCTTCCTTTTAATAGGTATGAGGATATTTGCTAAAGGTGACAGCAGTGCCCAGCAGAGCAGAGGCTGTGAGCAAAGCCACAGCCACTCACCTCCTTTAAAATCAGATTTGTGCAGACTGACAAGACAAAGACACGAGAAAAACAGTCCAAGAAGTGCAAAGGCACCACGGTATCGAAGCTGAAAACCAAACCTTTTCATTACTTGAGCAGTGAAACAAGGCCATTTATAAGCAGTATGCTTATTTATTATAAATGCCCAAGCTAATGATTTTTGGTTTAGTTGAAGTTCATATTGTCACTTTCATCAGCATTATCTTGCCAAATACTTTCCCAACCTTATTTTAATTTAGGATTTGACACCCGCGATTGCCTTTTTTCCCCCTTCGGAGATTATTCCACAATAAAAGACACAGATTAGGCAATTTATTATGCTAATGACTTGCAGAAAAAGCCCAAATTACGTTGATGGTGGATTATATCAAACAATAAAAAACCCCACTCATCAGAATTCTCAGTGCACACATAGTTTAGCTGTAGTTAGCTACAGGAAGCTTCCTGGTAATAGTATCCACATTAGAGACAGACAGACTGTTCACCAGGAACCACACTCCTGGTGAAACCCCCACATTTGTAATTAGGTCTAGTTACCCTTCAGCAGTCATTTTTAGCTCAGCTTGGAAGCAAAGTTTGTGTGATCATGGCATATTGCATTTCCCACCTGATTGTTCTACAATCTATCATCTGATATCAACAAAACTGAAAGAGAAGTTGAGATACAAAAGCATTCAGGTTTGTACAAATTTTATGCAAAAAAGGCAGTCAGGTAGAAGAAGCAGCTGACATCAGTGCTCTTCATTGATTTAGGAGCTTGGCCTGAAAATAGGAATCCACAGGAAACAGTGTCCTGCACTGCTCCCAGAACTGTTACTAGGTAACTTCAGTAAAGGTAAGATTAAACAAAAGAATTAGATGAGGCTATCAAAACTATTCTTTTGATTTGGATCAATAACAAGATTCAGTCAGACACAGAAAAAGCTGTTCTATGATAATGAACATAACACACAATACACATTGTCATGGATTTTTTTCTCCAATGACTGCAACTGTTACCTTGGACCTCTGAGTTCACAGGCCGGGAAATAAAAAAGAGCTTCTTTTAAATTGATTAAACACAACTGACTTTGTCTTTACATTTATGTGATCTGCACTGCTGAAACTAAGACTTTATATATTTAATTGGTATTCCTTTCCTTGTTTGGGGAAAAAAAAATGGTCAAAGCCTGCACCTTCCTCCGGTGGTTACTGCGCACACACACACCTTATCACCTTCACATGGGTAGGCAATGTCATCCTGCTAAAGTCGAGGACAATGGTCAGGAGTTGAGTAAGTGACAAAGGGCTGTATTAGCAGTGACAGCACCAGTGTAACAACATTAAAAGACGGAGCTGCATCTTACTGTGTCTGAAATGGCCCATTATGAGAATGAGCATTTTCAGTGTGTTCCATAGCAGGAAATATTTTATCAGCTATAAAAACAACAGCTTTTGTAAATGATTAAACTCTCAAGCTTCTTTTCAGCGTTTAACAAGCTGTGAACATTGTTTAAAGTGTTGAATGTACAGCACCATCACTTTTATCCTCCAATGTAGCGTCAAAGATACAATATAATTAAATCCCATCTCCTTTTCCTCTGTATCATTGTTAAAGTATGCCACATGAAAAAAAATTCATTTTAGAAATAATTACCTAGGAGAGGGTAAGGTTCAACATCAGCTTATAGGAAGAACTGCCTATTTCTTTCATGATTATCATTGGCAGAAGCTGAAAACACTTTGATGAGCAGCTGCAGCACTAGAGCAAGGATGTGGGGAAAGAGGTTTCAAAATACAGCCTCTGAGTCAAAGTAAGGCCTGATCTGCATGGGGTGGGTGAATTTTTGAACACAGAATGTGATTTAAGGGGGATGACTTCCCTGGCAGTGTTCAAGGTCAGATTGGATGGGGTCCTGAACAACCTGGGCTGGTGGAAGGTGTCCCTGCCCATGGCGGGGGGTGGAATGAGGTGATCTCTAAGTGCCTTCCAACCCCGACCATTCTGGGGTTCTGGGATTCCGTAATTACTTCTTTGCCTGAAGATGAGTATGACCCTTTTGCCACCAGCACAGTAGTGTGCCTGTGGAAGGAACCTGCCCAACTGGCACATGTGCTCTATGTTAACAAAGTGCTCTTTGGTCAGGTGAGGTATTCACACCTGGAGATTTTGCCATTATGGACCATCACATCCAGATTGGGTAAACCCACAGGAATATTTTCCAGTCTAGTCAAAACCCCATTTTGACAAAGATCATTCTCCGCTGTATGAAAAAAACTGACAATTCCTGGTTTCCCTAAACCCTACTCTATCCCTCATTTCAATATATGATCCAGTGAAACAATGAGTCATTTTAATTTTCTTGGATAAATGCATATCACTCACACAGAAAGGCCACAAGGCTGAAGCATATACTGGGACTAAAAAAAAAACAAACCCAAAGCAAACCACAAATGTTTAAAAAAAAATTAATCAAAACCTACAAAAATACCAACAAGATGCTGTGACTAAGACAACAGGCAGAGATTCAAGCTCTTAGATTCCTGCTCTCAGTGCTGGATGACACCAATCTTGCCATTTGAGCATGCTGGGCCTGGTTTCCCATCTCTAAAACAAACACATGTATGCCACAAGTGTACGTGGAGAGATCATTTTGAAACCTGCTTCCTTTTCCACCGGTTTCCATGGAAAATTATAATTTTCCTCTGCTAAGAGTGCTTATTTTGGTAAGACAAGCAAGCACCGGGAAAAACACAAGAAAATTTAGACAACTGTCTTTTTTCTGTGCACAAAAAGCAGAGCGTGTGGGGTATGGAGGGAAAAAGCAACAGCAAGGCTGACAGGTGAGCTGGGAAAAAGGCACATTTTACTGCAGCCAGCCCTGCCCTGGCTCGTGCCAGTGGGGGCTGGGAAGGCTCTCTCACACCTCCCCACTCCTCTGCTTTCCCACACTGTCTGGCACTCAGCTTTCCTCACCTCAGATGAGCTGCTGGCAGCCCAGAGCTCACACCACTCCCCTACACAATGTGTTTCCAGCCGTGGAGAAAGAGGTTCTCTTTCCGTACTTCAGTGATGCCAGCGTGACTTTGCCTTTTTTATCAGCCCCCCAATCACTATCACGGGTCAGCGCTTCCCCAGAGAGAGGCACCTGAGGGTTCAACTGCATATTTACAGGAATTTCACTCTTTTCCATGAGCAGATCCATTCTGCCTTACTTTAACCATCTATAAATTAAACACTCAGTCAAAACTACTCAGAATTGGTTGCTGCTGAATGGAAAGGGTGACTCAACTCACTCGACATGGAGTGAAAAATTTTGATGTGGGATGAACAATCCTTTAGCAAGGTTTTGCTTCCGCTGACTGGAGGCTGATTTAAGGCTGTGTATTTAATGCAGGTGATGTGGAATACAAAGTGGTTTTCTGGCCCTGCATTCATTATCCTGTTGGATCAGAGGTACAGCATGTTTCAGCTTTAAAATGAAAGAGGGTGCAGTTTAGATTGGACATGAGGAAGAAATTCTTTCCTGTGAGGGTGATGAGGCTCTGGTACAGGTTGCCCAGAGAAGCCATGGCTGTCCCATCCCTGAAAGTGTTCAGGGCCAGGTTGGATGGGACAACTAGGGAAAAGATTATTCCATTAAGTGTACAAAACTGGGTAATTTAAAATGTTAAAATTCTGATGGCACATCATGGCAGCCACACAGTGCTATTGGAAACAACAGTCTTGAGTTTTGGTAAGAGAGTACTAACATTATGTTTAAATTACACCTAAGGTAGAAGGTGCAGGAATACCATTACTATTCTAAATACAGCATTTGCTAAGAAAGCAAGAACATCAGAGCAGCTGGATTTAGTGAAGTTATTGGCCATCTAATCCAATGAGATATTCAGGGAGACTTTGGCAGATCTATATGTTAAGGAGACATATGCCTATCTTGTCTGTCCATCTTTATTTCCCCAGATCTTTCTTCATTCTCCTTTCAAAGCATGGGTCATTCCATTCAAGAACACACATCAATAATTTGCTAGCAGTATATCCAGGGTAAGAAGTTCTAACTAGAGGTAAACCAAGTAATATCCCACACTGCTCATTTAGTGTGGCAAGTATATGCCATGACAACCACTGATTAATTCATATTTTAATTATATATATTAATATTCATAAAAATATTTTTAAATATATGTTTTCAGGGCAACATGCAGAGCAAGCAAGATTTTTGGAGGCAAAGTATGTCAAAGATGACAAAACATCCAAGCACTTAGGCTGCTATTTAGAACACAAAAACAACTACCGACGGTTTGAATTCTCTGAGTGTTTCCTCTGTCACTGCTCGGACAAGAGAGACAGAGAGTTACCAACAGGAGACAAAGGGACTCTGCAATGTGTCCCTTTCAGAAACACTGGTCTGTGTGGCATGGATTGCCACACAGCAGGACACTGCCACATCCCCACGGCTGCACAGCACGATCCCCCTCCCTGGCATTTAGCTCAGAGCAGCACCCACCTGAATCACAGAGGTCTATCTGCTCAAAAAGAGAGATGACATTTCCGAGAAACCAAATAAACCCAGGAATGGCAGATGGTGCGTATGTGCAGGGAGGGAGGTGGAGGAAGGAGAGCATGGTTTAAAAAAAGTACCACAAATACAGTGGAAAGGGAGAGGGGAACGGAAAGGGAAAAGGGAAAGGGAAAGGGAAAGGGAAAGGGAAAGGGAAAGGGAAAGGGAAAGGGAAAGGGAAAGGGAAGGAGAAAAGGGGAAAGGGAAAGGGAAAGGGAAAGGGAAAGGGAAAGGGAAGGAGAAAAAGGGAAAGGGAAAGGGAAA
>NW_016690304.1:838786-907521 GCF_001604755.1 Lepidothrix coronata
GAAAGGGAAAGGGAAAGGGAAAGGGAAAGGGAAAGGGAAAGAGAAAGAGAAAGGGAAGGAGAAGGGAAAGGGAAAGGGGAGGGGGAACACTGGAGTGTAATCAGTTTGACTAGAGTGCAACTCTGTGGATTCAGAAAGCAAAAACAGATTCAGAGAGCCAGGTTAAATAGAGTGCCCAGAGATTATGCTCTCGGTGGTTCATATCCATCAGAGAAAGTGTGCGTGAGCTGGACTCTCCCAGAAATCTCCACGCAGATTGGCAGCCAAGCCTTCAGCAGGACATGTTACAGCTGATGAGCCCAGAGGCAACAGTCACCAGATGACACGTATGCCTGGTGAGAGCTGACAGATCACCTTCCTCTCTTTCTATTTAAACAGCCGCTCACATTTAAGCAGATGACACCCATTGTCTGTCCTAATGTCCAGACTACACTCAAAACTGCTGACAGCATTCAAAGATCCTAGTAGTTACGTGGATTTTTTTTTTTTTTTGGAAGTTACATAACCACAACAAATCCATCAGTGTCTTTGAGATCACCATAGAAACAGGCTGACAACTCAGTGCAGCAGGAAGAATCCCTGATCTCAGCTTGCAAAAGATGCTGATGTGCCTGGTCAAGCACACAGAGCTCCCTCTCTCATTTCCAGCAGCATGGATTCCTGGTGTTCACTCCCTCCCACCTTCTGGCTGCAGGAGTGGATGGAGGGTTTCCTACTCCAGAGAGCAGTACATGAGACACCAGAGTGTTTTCTACCAGAGCAAATAATATATTGAGGCTCTATGCCAAATTAAAGATCACAAAACTGAAATATTTCTGTAAGAAAACAGACTGCTTTAACTATTTCAGCTACAAACCAGTGGGGTTCCTGTGTATGTGAAGGTGCAGTGGTTGCTGCCATCACCCCATTTTTGATGCTGCCTGGTACATCTTCAAATGACCTTGACCATGAGAATAGAGAGAAGTCACACAAGGTATGAGGCCTGAAGCTAGAATGGCTCTACTGGAGGGGGAAAAAGGGGAAAAGAAAGGCTTAGTGTTATTTGATGGGACATGTACCTACTGGGGACTTCTTGCAGCCCCTGCATTTCTTCAATTTTGGTGTAGAACTAGAAAAGTTTACATTGGCTTTGTTCTTTCCTGAGGTATCTTCCTAGACAACTACCATCTTTTCAGTGACCCTCCATCATGTGAAGTAGGAAATGTGTGTGTTTCCACATAATTCTTCAAATTAATACACAACAAGCGGATTGATTGAATTAATAATTCATAAGTACCAATTGTACTTGAATAGAAAAGTATTCAACCCTTGCCCTGTTCATTGACCTGAAAATGTATTCCTCAGCTTAAAGTAATTCTCTAAATTCTGATCTGATGACAGCAAATCTTTTAATCACTTTCTCATAATTTTGTGACTTCAACTTCAAACCATTACAATCCTTCAAAAAGAATTGGCATTTAGTCAAACAAAATGATGAATTTCTTTGCTCTGCAGGAAGCACTCAGATGCTCAATTTATCTCAAGCTTAAAGATTTCTTAGTCAAAAGCTTCTCCCAAAGTGAATTGAGTTTAAATATGTATTTACTCCATAGTTACTGCTCAATACAATTTAAACTCTAGTGAAATACAGAAATATGTTAATGGGTGGTACTAAATAATAAAGTACAGTAAACTCCATTTCGTTTCATGTTATTTTCCATATTTCAATCTGCAGTCACAAGCTCAGTTTAATTATATTTCACACTGCTATCCTTGAAATGTTTTATTCTGTTATTCCCGGGATTTTCGGAAGAGACACTGGGTCCCCCCCTGTGTTTGGGTTTACTATGGATATGTGATACAGAGTCAGTGAGAAGTTTGCTGATGAATTCACTGCTCATCATTCCTACCTGCTCTGGAAATACAAAGCGAGTTGAAGTAGCGAGAAGTCGTCTCCCAATATAAACAGTTCCTACATACAGCCCTGTTGAAGGACAGATGATACTACTGGTTCTTCATTTCATACTGCATGGATTATTTAGACGTTAACAGTACACTAAAACCAGGTACAGCTCCCTGGATCCCTGGGCAATCCTGTGCAGGTCTCCCCACTGCCTGTGGAAGAGCAAACAAGATCCCAAGCTGCAGGTCTACAGGAAGGGGTAAATTCTGAAAGCTCTTGATCCTCACCCATTTCAAACATCTGCAAGCCCAACCTCAGCAATTTAGAACCATGTGTTTTAACAACTGAACATACATGTTTCAATGCTGAAATAAGTAATCCTTAGGAAGGTGCAAAAGTTAATGTACTCCAGTTATGAGAACAGCAACAAGTTCATCAATCAGACAGATCTTACTGCAGCAAAAGCCCAACCTCCACAAACACATTCAGAAAGACAATTTTTGGGTTTTGTCTTTAGATATTTTTAATATGAAATAAAATAAAACAACCATATAAACATGAAATTATGTCATTGTTCACACAGCTCAAGGAACAACTGCATTTTTGACAGGAAAAAACACTTGCAACTACATGATATATATGGAGCTTCCCTGAGAAACAATCTCCTTTTTGGAGGGTATAGAGATGGGGGAAAATTGGTGAGAACGGGATAAAAGGGTGGGCATGGGGAGGAACAGTTCAGTGGTAATGATGACTTGTGTTATGTTTCCTCTACAGAAAAATGGGAAAATGTATTTGCTGATGTTTGTAATAAACACCTTCTATTCAATTCATTCTACTACATTCTACATTCACCTACACTCAATTTGTTTCTCTATACGTCTTCATACACTATGAATGTTATGACTATGAATATTATTACTGGGCATAAAAATTATACTAGTCTTAGCCAAAGAACAGCAGTAATACTTTGCTATAATGTTCATCTCTCACCCTATATGGCTGCCAGTTTCACAAATTGACTATGTGTGCTTTAATGAAATACTTCTTCAATTTATCTTATTTTGCCTGCCATCAATTACACTGAATTATGTCTGATTCTTGTAATACAGGCTGATCTTTTTTTCTTTCTTTCCACTTAAGACAGGACTTGAGAGGGGTGCTCACAGGCAATTCAAAACACAACATTAGCCTTGCTGTCCTCTGCAACTGTGCAGAATTATTTGTGTATTTTCTTAGAGTGGATTTCACGTTCCAAACAAAGGCTTGTGACTGTCACTGACAATAAAATCTTAACTTCTCTGCATTGCTTTCCATTCCCTAATGAATTCAAGGTCTAATTTTTTGTTTTTTTGCTACTGTAGATGTATTCTGGAGAGATTTTCACTTTGCTGGTTTACCAGTGACAATGAGAATTTCTTTTTCTCAGAGGAACGGGAAAGTTTAAAACTCAGCAGCATGAGAGGTTTGGATTGTTGTTGCCAGTATGCATTACCTTTAAATTTATGCAAGCCAAATCTCATATGCCAAGTTTTCAGAATTAATCTAGAGTCTTTCATGATCCCCTGTGGTTTGCACAAACTGAAATTTTATGGGCCAAACTGTTGAAAAAATGCCTTTGGATTTGTTTTCAGCTCTGGCACATGCAAAAAAGGATCTGCAGATACCAACAATTTTGTTTCCAAATCAGTGTATCCACCTTCCTTTTCTGTGTGATAACCCCGAGAAGCCACAGAGCTCAACACTGGCAAGCTGTGAGCCCCCTCAGAAATGACAACACTCTCCACAACACAAGTATCCCACACAGTTAGGGAAGGGATAACAACATTAAAGCAACTTTTCATTGGCATCATCAAGTTGTCTGTATTTTCTGTTTGAAGGAACTCTTTTTGGAAAGCTTTTTTTTCTCAATCTTGACAGATTCGTCCATACCACTCAATCAGAGGGCCAAGGAGTGAACACAGCACCATGGCCACGGCCAAGCAATTGACTGATTTGTGAAATAAGAGAATCATTAAGGTTGGAAAAGACCCATAAGATCATAAAGTGCAACCGTCAATCCAGCACCACCATCATGTTCTCCACTAAACCATGTCCCCGAGTGCCACATCCACAGGTTTTGGACACCTTCAGGGATGGTGACTCCATCCAGGGTGGCCCTGGGCAACCTGTTCCAATGTCTGACCACCCATTTGGTGAAGAAATTTTTCCTCCTGTCCAACCTGAGCCTCCCCTGGCACAGCCTGAGGCCGTTCCCTCTCCTCCTGTCCCTTGTTCCCTGGGAGCAGAGCCCGACCCCCCCCGGCTCCCCCCTCCTGTCAGGGACTTGCAGAGCCAGAAGGTCCCCCCTGAGCCTCCTTTTCTCCAGGCTGAGCCCCCCCAGCTCCCTCAGCCCCTCCTGCTGCTCCAGCCCCTTCCCCAGCTCCGTTCCCTTCCCTGCACACGCTCCAGCCCCTCCGGGTCTCTCCTGTTGAGGGCCCAGAACTGGGCCCAGCCCTCGCTGTCCCTCAGCGGTGCCAGCACAGGGACGGGCACTGCCCTGGGCCTGTGCCCACATTATTGCTGATACAAACCAGGATGCCACTGACTTTCTTGCCCACCAGGGCTCATGCTCAGAGTCAGCAGTTCATTGTCCCTCTCCCTACTACAGGCTGTTCCAACTACCTGTTGTTCGGGGGCCAAGAGGATGGTGTCAGTCTCTGTTCAGCGGTGCCCAGTGACAGGACAAGGAGCAATGGCCATGAACTAAAACACAAGAAATTCCACCCCAATATGAGGAAGAACTTTCCGTGGAGGATGGCAGAGCTCTGAAACAGCTGCCCGGGGAGGGTGTGGAGTTCCCCTCTCTGCACATGTGCATAATCCATATGGACATGTTTCTCTGTCACCTGCTCCAGGTGACCCTGCCTGGGCAGGGGGCTTGGACTGGATGATTTTCAGAGGTCCCTTCCAATCCCAACTATTCTATAGTTCTGTGACCTCTACAGAATACCTGGGCAAACTGAGGTTTTAGTTTCCTTATGGATCACTCCTAAAAGATGATATGGGTAGGAATGTGTGTGGTTTAGGTCCCTCTGCACTGCACAGTCCTCTTGGTGTTGTGCTGTAAGAACACCCTAGCAGACTCCAATATGTATCTTGCAGTGTTGCAGACATTGAATTGAAACTCATTAAATAATAATGATTACCTTGGAACCACATGGGGAGAGCCAAGGTGAAAGTCAGTGCACCACGGACATGGACAGTTTGCTCTAGAGGCTTCTACATAGCACAGAGGCAAACCACTTTGTGCCTGTCAGGCCCTGATTCAGGAATCAGTCCCTCATCCATCCTAATTTGCTACAGTTAGTATCTGCACAGAAACCTTTCTTTAAAAAAGTTAAATACTCCCTGATATTTTATAAAACCTGCTTTGAAAAAAAAAAGGAATCATTTTCCTGTGATAAAGAAATAATCCAAATAATTCCTTCAAACATTCTTTTAAGACTGGAAATAGAATTTGACAATCACTCAAAAGAATGTATTTTGACATAAGTTTTGGGCATTTATCTCTTGATACACTTCAGAAATATGAGAATTCTCCTAAACAAAGATACATTTTTATATACAAGAAAGTTACAGTACTCTTTACAATTGGAGTGTTACAATTTCTATATTAGAAGAATAAAAAAAACATTTCAGTGATTCTAACTCCCATGAAAGTCAAGAAGCATTTCCAGTTTTAGATGGGGAACCAGAGTGAATATTATTTTGTCCAAGACCTTCACCAAAGCATGTAATTTACACTGCTCAGTCTCCCTCACTAAGCCCAGCATTACTCTCCTTGCCAGCTTCTTGAGAAGATGCTCCCAGTACAGCCCAGCTTCTCCAACAAGTGAGAACTACAAAATATAAGGACTGATGAAGGGCAGCAGTGAAAGGGTTATTTTTTCCTAAGTTATTCATGCAAAGAAGGCAATTTTCTGTACAAAGAAGCCTTGCAATCAGTTGTTTACAGTCAGACATAAAACTTAATAAAAGACAGTCACAGTTATGGTTTTCTCTTACACGTTAATGATTTCTAAGTCCTTTTCTTTCACATGTTTCCTGTAATACTGCTTACAGTTAACATCAGAAAACTGTGGTGCTGTTCAGTACTGACTTGACTGACATTTTACTCAAAGTGTGCCCATTTTTTTGTCCAATTTGGATTCTTAAATTTGGTACTGAAAGAAAGGTACTGGGTGAGCTAGGCCTGCTGTGTTCCTTGACCTTCACTTCTTGGGCATTGCAGTTCCCCAAGCCCTGTTACCAGTCTTGGCCCATCATGACACCTCCCTTTGCTTCATGTGAGCATTTGCTGTCATCTCCATTCCATTTGATGATGCAGATAATTTCTTAAATAAATCTAACAGTGAATTTGTAATTTGAATAATGTAAGAATAACACTCTGCAGGGTAGGATTTGCATCAGGTTTTTATGCAAATATCTGTAAGTATTTAAGCCTTCCAAACACTCATACATTTTAGGTTCCTGTTTTTTTCACTTAATAAATATTCTCCACTGGACTATTTAAAGATCACCTACAAGCAACTTCGTGTGCAGAGTAAGTTAATTAATACAGTTAATACAGCAGGGCATGGGGTGAAACTTCTTTTATCTGCTCTGAATGCATACAAGAGTCTGCTAGTGTTGAAAAGCAAGGCAAAGTAGCTAAGGTTCATGAAGCTTTCAGATGAACCTCTAGCAAATTTTCAGTGAACTTGGGCTGATATAATATTCACCCTTAAGCAATGTGAAAGCAGACAGTAGTCTGAATCACTTCAAACTACTGCTATGTAAATAAATAATTTTAAAGTTCACTTCTAGTTAAGAATTCCAGGTTAACACACAAACAAATAAACAAACAAAACACATTAAAAAGAGCAGATTAACCAATCCTTCCCAAACCCTGATTTTTTTCAATTCCATGCATTTTATTAACAGCAATAAAAATTTGGAAGGGCCAACCATCTCCATGACATCCAGGTCATTAAGAGAACCCTGGTTCAAAGGCCCTTTTAAGGCTGTGGAGTAAGGATTTAAACACTGGCCTTCTGCTTCCCAGACAAGTGCCCTACATCCCTGGCTGGAGTTTAACTGGAGAGGACTCTCGATTTGTCTTGTTAAAGGTGCTCCAAGATTAAGCTGCATAAACAGGTATGGTAATAACTGCCCTGTAGGACAGTCAGCACACCCAGTTAGGAGACTGATACCCCGATTACAGCCCCTGTTCCACTGACTAATCCTTTACAGATATTTAGAGCAATTGGTAAACAAACAAAGAAATAATGATACCAGGGGAATTTGCAGTATTTATAGCTCAGTCTGATACATAGAACTAAATTAGAGAAAATAGTATTGATTGCTGATTCATTCAGGGCTTTATTCCACACACCAAACACAAAACCAGTGCAGGCACAGGGAACTCGTTAATGGGGATTTTCTTGAGGCTCTTTGGCACTTGCTGCAGTGTTACTGGGAGGGAAACACACACCAGATATACTCTTAGAGAATTAGCATAAGCTGGAAATGCAGTTTTGCACTTCTTCCTCTCCTGCTTCTCTGAGCTTTGGTACCTGTTAATTCTGGAGGAGCAGCCTTTGGAGAACATGGCAATGGAATGTAGCAAAATGGCTGTGTGAGCATCCTTCAACTCCAGCAATGCTGCCTGACAGGCCAGCAACACCTCTTACAATTCCAGTCCAAAGAATCCTATTAACTTCTCTGACAGAAACTACCAAAGCTAACATTTCTCTTGGCTTCACAGTACAATGAAGGTGTTAGGGGACCTCTGGAATGGTCCAACAAAACATTCCCTTTCAAGAGGCACAGGCAAAGACCCCATGGGAGTACTGCTGGCTCTCAAAGCTCCCTTCATATACAAATAAAAAGGAGAAATATTTCTATAATGCTGCAGGCCATACAGTGTCTCCAGTTATGGGAAATTCATTTTAAAGAATATGGATAGTAGGTAGTCATCCAAAGCCACATATAGAAACATCTGATGTAAGTCTGGGCTGCAAGACCCAGTATTCTTTCAGAATAAGAAAGCTCAACAGTTTTTTAGCTGAGTATAGAGAAAAAACACAAGATAAATGAGGTGCTGATACTGAAAACTCAAGAAATACCCTCATTTGTTTATTTATAAAACAAAACGGCATCTAAAAGACAACTCAGTTATCGTTTGCTGAGGATGTGAAAAACACTTTTATAGGGATTTGTCTATTGTGAATAAAAAATTCACCTGCTTCTGTCCTTAACTTAAAAAGGGCTTCAGCTGCAGGGAGGGCAGCACCAGGAACAGCTCCTTTGCAGCCTGTGGTATTTGTTCTCATTGAAACCTCTCCTGGGAGTTGTTTATAAAACTGGAGAGCAATCCAGGGGACATCATAGCAAACACACAACGGCAAAGCCCTTTCAGAAGTGAAGGAATGAATGAACAAGTAAGCAAATTACTTGTTATGGGATACACAAAATTTTTGAACACTGAAGGCTTACCCTGAAAGCAATTCCAACAGAAACATAATTTTTTACTGCTACAGCTCATATTAATCTCAAAAAAATCAAAAGGAGGTGAGCACTGTCAGAAACTGAAACCCATTTTTACAGACCCTCACAGACCTCTAAACATATTGCCTTATGGCAATTGCAAAATCAAGTTGTTTTATCTTTTCCTTTTTTTTGACTGATTGTGAATGGGCATTATATTAATTAATCCCATACTGATTTGGGGGATAATGATGCACTAGCTATCCCACTACCACTAGCTATAAGCAGAACTCTGCTTATCTAATGTCTCTGATTCCAGTGCACTAAAATGCCAAATCTTTGGTCTAATGACTTTTAGTCATACAGGGAATCAGTAGGTGTTCCTTCACAGTATCTCTATTATTGAATTCTATTTCTCGAGACAGAAACAGTATGGGTTCAGACTGTACTGTTGTTTCACTACCAATACCCCCAACTTAAACTAAGCAAAATAATGGTCAATGAACTAAAAGCTGTGTAAACCAACACTGCCCATGCTCCCCATCCTGCAGCCTCCTCACTCGTGTGATGGGCAGCACGCACAGACCCACAGAGCACATGGTGGGAGAGCACATTCGGATAGAACCCCACCGAAGAACCCACCACACACCTATCCCCCAGAAGCATCTGAAATCCTGACTTTTCTAAAAAGGAGAACATTTTGTATCCTTTGCTCAGTCACCACCGTTAGCATGTTTTTTTGTGAAACAAGGATGTTTGAATTGCTCTGAACCTCATTCAGCAGGGCACCCTACCAGGTGCTGAGGGCGTTGGGGGCCCTGGGGGTGCATGGAGCCCTAAAGGATAGCAGCACACAAGGCTAATTTTATTGCCATTAGACCCCAAAAGCAGTTAGCTTTCCCAGGGAAACAATATGACTTTTCTTGCGTTTAATATTTAAAATGTGATTTAAATGTTAATAATTAATGTCAGACTACTTTTAATTTTTATTAGTGAAAGCATATGCTGCAGTCTGCTCCATTTCCAGTGGGAAGAAAACCGTGGGCACTGTAGTCTTTTGTTATTAAAGCATTACAGTAGCAGCATGAGTCTGTGCAGATGTTAATTTGTCATAATTTCCTTGTAGGATAATATTTACAGTATTTCGGAGTATATGTATATGATCAGCATTTTGTACCCACTTGGCAGTTTTATCTGAACATCTGCTTTCATGGCTCGTGTTCACAAAGGCCTGGTTCTTTCTGTGCTGGTATGGTGTGAAGACTAATCCTGCTGGTGTGATGGATGTGTCACCTTTGCTGCTCACAGTCACACTAGAAACTTCCACAGCATTTGTTCTTTATGACAGACACACCGTAGCAACTCAGAGGGCAGGAAAGCCTTTGGGCAAGCCAAGAGTGCCAAGATCTTTACTTAATGAGGATCACCACTGTTTTTAAGAAACATTTTAAGACATATCAAAGCAGTATCCTAGAAAAGTATTTCATGGGGGAAGGGAAGGTGAAGGAAATCGTGAGGTCACAAGGAGATGGAGCCAATGACTCTGCTACATCATGCACTGTTTTTTTTCTGCTCCCTCTCTTTTCTGCAATCCAATGGAGCACAGCCACTAACAGAACAGAAAAGTTGACACAGGAAAAATAATAAGGTAAAAAAAAAAAAAAGAACCTGAACAGACAAAGAGACCAAGGAAAAATGATTAAAAAACCCCACAGCTTCCAGAAACATTTAGCAATTTTAATATATCATAAAAGAAGCTGGCAAAATACATCTCAAAGAACATAAAAGAGAAAAAAGAACAATGCATCGAGCACTATCATAGAAAGTGAAACAAAAATATTCACTCTAACAGGCACATTTATACTTTCACAAAAGAGAGACGAGAGGATGCCATCACATGGATTTTAGACCAAGCTGTTTCTGTGTATGTTTCTGTGTACAAAATGTAGCATCTAAAAGGGATGGAACCTTGGAGGTGCCTGAAAAGCCACTTGGCCCATGCCCCTGCTTTGAGACTGAACCAACCACCATCAAAATTACTCCAGGGGAATGTTGTGTATCCTGTTGCTAAAAATTTTGCTGAAGACTTTTTTTCTCAGTGAAGAAGTGATGAAGATCTTACCACCTGCCTTTCAAGCCTACTCCAGTGTTACATTACTCCTTGCCACTCAAAGTTTTTTCCCCATGTCAAACTTATGTCATGTTTGCTGTGTTTTAAACCCTTGATTGGTAATCTGGCGTGTCATGTTTGCTGTGTTTTAAACCCTTGATTGGTAATCTGGCGTGCTGTGGCCACTGAGAAGAGATGATACCATTTCCAGTAAACATTTACATCCTTGATGACTTATAATGGCTTTTGTCAGCCCACTCCTGACTAAACAAACCCTTCTTCTAAACTTGTTGCACTTCTGCGCGTTCTCCTTTGTTTTTTCCCAGTGCCTCACATTCCCTGTTGTGCAGTGCCCAAACCAGAGCTCCACCTGATGTCCCACCAACCCTGTGAGCAGCACAGAAAGATCATGTAACACCATGCAGATTGCACAGTCCTGGCTGAGCAGCCCATTGGGATATTTGCCTCTCCTAGGAAAGGCTGGCATTGCTGAGTTATGATTCATTAAACCCTCCAAATTCTTTTCTGTGTATTTGTAGCTTGCTGGTTTTCCCCTCGCCTGACTTAGAGCAGATGAATACTCCTGCCCAGGTGTAATAGCTTACACTTCACACTGAATCCTATTCTCATTTAAGGCCAGACACTTTGTCAAACTTGTCAGCTTCCTTTTAATCTTTTATTATTTTGTAAAATCAAGAATTTTAATCTTGTACCCCTTTAAACCAGTATTATCTGCAACTGTGTAACAGTGCTAGCTATTCCAGCATACCATCATTCAGGAAAATGATCCAAGTCTAGACTTTGAAGGAATCATACTTATTAAGAGCCCTTGCATTTTAAAAGAGAACCACAGACAGCGGCTCCAAGTACAGACACTGCATCCATCTTATATTAATGTACCTGTGTTCCTTTATTCTCCTTATGGGAATGCCAAATGCAAAAGCTCCATCTCTGCTGGAATATAGGCATCTGTTTGCTTTTCCTCTAGGAAGGCCTTCTGCATTAGCATTGGCAGAATTCAGATTGATGTGATTTCATCTGAATTTAGTTTTGAAAAAACAATGCTTCCTCACTGATCACCTATCAGAGGTTAATTGTCTCGGAGGTGCTCACAAATACCTCATCTGGGCCAGTATTTTTTCTTCTGCTCATCCATTCCCTTCTTTTATGTCAGTCACTAGACTACCATCATATCTGTTTACTTGGATCTCACTCATCCTATTTAAGATTTCAAATACACTTACTAGTGGATCTGAGATTAACAGTAGGGTAGCTGTGATAGTGGGCAGTTGGACCCTTTTGCAGAGCTCATAGGTGTTTTTCTCTCTGAAGCAAAGATCTACAAATACTGGAGAAAAGACTGAATACACTTCAAATTACCCTCAAGACTTCATAGGCCCCAGACAAACCAGCCCAGCAGAAGGCAAGAAAAATCAGCATAATCTTTAAAAACCTCTCCAATTTAATCAGAGATGCTCCAGCCAAGACATTACTGAAGACTTTTTCAGATTGGAACCAACTAAATTTCTGAATTAGCCTTCAAAACAGGCAAACTTACACAACAACATTCAGCTGAGCTCTCAGAAAGTTATATGTAAGAAAACCTGTCCAGCAGATGCTTTGAGAAAAATAAATAATCAAACAATTGATTGTTTACAGGAAACTCTTCTGCTGTCTGAGCCAAAAATTTAAATGGTTCCAATGGCCAGAAAACACCAGAATATTTTGCAAAAAAATAGGAAGTCACAGAGGATATTCTGCTCAGGTCTGCAGGATAACATGAGTGGGAGGAAAAATTTGATCAACTTTCCAAAACTTTGACGAGATTATAGACTTGCTGGAAACCAGCTATCACGTACCATGGGAGTCTATGTGCTACTGAAAGGGATTCCATGAGCTGACAAGTGGGAAATGAAGTGTCCAGCCCTGGGTCCTGCAAACCTACACTGCACACACCCAGAGGCACAGCACAGCCATGAACCTGGCTCTGCCTAACTGATTATCTTTTTGCTGGAAGAGACACGCAGGCTGATCAATGCTTTATCTCCTGTCATTTGTATTTCATAACACAGCCTTGAAACAAATCACCTTCCTCGCACAGCCAGCAAGGCAGAGGGACTGCCAAAATAAGGTGTGGGAAAGCAGTTTCACAGCATCATTACTGAGAACACATCACCTTTGGAGACCACTTTGTATGCAACTACATCACACACCATAAAACAAATCAGTAACTCCATCTCTAAGAAGAAACGTATCTGTAATCCAACATTAACCTCAATAAAGGATAATACTGATTCTACACACCTGTGAAGTCAGTGCACCATAAATCACTATTAGAGCTTTCCCTTTTCAAAGAGAAAGAATATTATATCTGTGAATTAACTTCAGAGAAATGCTGACTTAATGAGTGAATCATAGTGTCTGTTAACTTCAAATAATTTCAAATATGTCAGAGACCCTGACATATTGAATATCTACAGTAAAGTAAAATTTGACATCATATGCTTTAGAGAGTCATCTAATAGTGTCAGAGGCCTTGAAATACTTATGTTTCAGTAGAAAGGTGAGAAGGCTGGTTGAATTATCTGAAGTAAGATGTAATGCTCAACCTCGTTACAGGTTTTGAAGCTCTCTGCATGCAGAGGAACAAACTCCTCTCTGCAGCCTCTCACTCAGTTGAAATAACTGGAAGAAACTCAAACTAATTACCACAGGTGAGCCTGGATCTGTGTTCCAGGAATAACATCCTGCCACTGCCACCACTGCTTGTGCGTTACGCTTCACTTCCTCCGACACCACTGAGACGTGTGTGGGCTCACTGTCTTTGGATGAGAGACTGACAAACCACAGGGAAACCTGCACTTTGGTAACACCGTGGGCTGGAGGTAAAAGCTTTCCCAAATAGCAGCAGTGGCCTTCTATTCAACGCAATTTAACAGCAAAATCCACAAAGCGTTTCCACGCAGTCTCTGGCATGTGAAAACTCAGTGTATAAATGACTACAAAGTACCACCTGCTTCCTGCATGGCAGACTAATACAGACAGATAGTCTGAAAAGAAAAAATTCACAGTCAAGTTTGTCTGTGGTGTTCTGCAACCTGTCACAGCACTGAAGGAAAGAGCCTGACTCGCAGTTGTTAGTTCAGCCCTTCGCCGGTACCACCACACCTGAGATATGCACAGAAGAGGAAACAGGGTGCGAATACCAGGACAAACTACCAATGTCTGGTTTGGAAAGAAAAGCACCATGTGACAAACACAGGCACTAAGGGTGATGTTCCATCTACGGTAACTTACAGAGCTCAACACCAGGGGGAATAACAAAGAATCATTTCAGCTTTACACAAGTCCAATTCAATGCTATTTGGAGCACGATGAAAACAATTTATTCTTGCAAAAATTATGAAGCATTAAACNGAGTCAGGCCAGTTTCAGCACTACAACGTTGCCTTTGGCAGCTTTTTAAAGTAAGGGCAGGAAAAAGCTGATGTCCCCGTTTTTTACTGTAGTAAAATGAAAAAAGAAATAGAGGCAGGAGAAAAAGAACACATTTTCACCTTGTTCAGGCATACTGTAGGGGAAAAGCCTGTGCAGAACTGGTCTGTGCCCCCAAATGAGCCCTCTCTAAAGTCACAGGTAAGAACTAGCCATACAATGAAAGGGAAGATACATTAAGAAACATGATCTTTAATGCATGAATAAATATGCCACCCGAAATATCTCTGATTTGTACGGTAATTTCATTATGACAAAGAATGAAATCAAATGCAGCAAAAGACCCTAGAAAAGTCAAGTCTGTTGAGGACCCAAAGACTGAATACAAAGATTTCCCCAGAGAGTCCTCACAATAGGCAGTAAATGCTGAATACATCCCAAATCCCCAGTGTTTTGGGGATGAATTCTTGGGCTACAACTCCAGGCTTGTGACTCAGTCACCTTTCCTTGTGGAGGAAAAGGTGCATTTAGAGGACATAAGATGACAAACCAGAATATTCTCTTGACTCAGCAGATTCAGCACCTTGGCCCATGTGCCTTGCACTGTCTCAGAGCAACTCAGCTTCCAGGGCCAAAGGCATGGGGCAACTTATTGCTCAGAGATTTTTCTCTCTGTGGATGCCCAGTGTTTGCATAGTGAATATCTCCTTCCTCTCTTAGGCACAGCCTTGTAGCAATGATCTATGTCTTCACTTTTTGTCACTTTAGGATCTTTTTCCACATTTCCTCCTTTGACACACAGTCATTTCCAGTGTAATCACAGTAATACCAACAGAACAAGACATCCACAAAACCAGCACAGAGACATTTAACAGTATTTAACATGTATGATGCTCATGGATCTATTTGTTGATTTATGATAACCATGTATCGTAAGTGATGATTTTTACCTCATTCTGTTGTCATGCTCATTCAGAACACAATACTTGTCCCTGTGTTTTCTTGCTGGAGTATCCATCACAGGCGCTGATTTCGCCAGGTGTTTGTAAAGCTACCTGACCTGAAAGACAATATTTCTATAAGCTGCCACGATCAAAACACCTGAGAACCTCAGAAAAAATTAATGAACAGTCTCTGCAGGGTACTCTTCATCTTACAGAACAGATCTCAGTTATAGAGAGCTCAGGGGTGGATTGAATTTCACTGAACACTACCGGGTAAGATTTAGACATCCACCCCAAGCCAATTATTAAAGCTTCCACAAAAGCTAATGAAGGGAATGTGCTTCCAAAGGCCACTTAATTACATTCCAAAATGCCTAACAGAGGTAGGATGCACTACCTGCTGGAGGCCAATCAGTCTCTACCTCTCAGGAAATTTTAGGAGACCCAAATGAAAGTTCATGCTTCGTGCCTTATTTCTGCATACAGTGCAACCCCCCACCTATTTTAGGACATTTGAGCAGATTTTCCACACTTGAAGCACATGATCATTCTTCCTTTCTCCAGGAAGGAAACAACACTTCAGTTGCACACAGGGTACAACAAAGAGAGGTACCAATCCCAATCCAGTTTATGAAACTTTTCACTGGAACCCTTATGATGAAAAATTGTAGGCAAGAAAGAAAATTCTAAGGTGCAGCATGACTGGCAATTTTAAAGAATTCCGCTTTTTCCACTGGATAAAGGGGGGACTTGGCCAGTTAGCAGACGTGCAGATGTCAGCCTGACAACTACCCAGCTATTTCCTGGTGTGTCAGCAGCAGGCAGGATGCCAGGATGTTTAATGTTGACATTCTCTGTATTCGACATCTTTGAGGATGAGATGTTAGCTGGGGAGGGAGACACCACACATATCTGCTCATGAACACTGCTGAACAACAGGAAGCCTTGGAAATCACAATGGAGCTCATGAATAACCAGAGAGCACAACACAAACCTGTTTCTGGATTTCCCAGCTGTAATCACATCCACCAGGTTTAGCACCAGGGCCAGTACAAAAGAACACAAAGCACAGAAAAGCTCCTGCGTAGGTGTTTATTCACAGGTTGGAGCTTTTTCTGACATAGTCCACACTTCAGGAGTACAGCGTCATCTTCAGCCAGAGTTTGTAGATGAGTAAATTGTACTATTAAAAAGTTGACTAGTTGTTTCCTTCCTACTAAATCACATTCCTCCCTGTCCCTCTTTTCTCCCTCAATTATTTTTTGTTCATGATACTTTTTCAGTGTTAGAACACTCCAAATTTGCATAATAAATTTTATCTCACTCCTATTCTTTTTCTAGAAACTTTTCTACCCTCATTTATCCCACATAACAATGACACAATGACATGCCTCAACCTCTGAAAAAGGAATTTAAAGCATTCTGTGAAGCTTGTGAAATTTAACTCACTTGTGCACCCGAAAGCTTGAGCTTAGAGGTCCCTCAGTAGGAGAGGCAAACACAATTGTTAAATATCAGAGAATCACAGAAGGAGTTGGAAGGGACCTTAAAACACACCTTGTTCCACCCCTTGCCATGGACTGGGACACCTTCCACTAGACCAGTGGCACATGTGACAACTTTGTGTCAGTTCCCAAGGAAGCCCTACATCCTGCTCTTCAGAGGACCTCTCCTGAAAGTTTTGCCTTCATTGCTCCAACATAACTCAGGCGCTGAAGGGGGAGGCAGGAGGAGGGACCAGGCACACACTCATACTCCTCATTACTGTGGGGGTTAGGGGTTGCCTGAAGTGTGAAGGGTTTAACTGCAGGAATTAACTAACTGCAGACAAGTGAGGCTGCTGTGGACCTACTGGAAGTAAAGCTGCTGTTTCAGGTTGCTTTTTCTCTTACAGAAACAAAGAACAGAAAAGAAGTGTCTCCAAAACAGATGAGGAGGGTTATGCAATCTCCTATGAGAAATCTAAAGGAAGATGGTGTTCATACTTTCTGTGGTATGGAGTCATGTAAAGTGTGACTCCAGGAATTTAATATTGCTCTTGTAGGGGTCAACAATACATTGATTGGTAATTAGATGAGGTTGCATTAAATATATGCAACGGAAAATTAAGTATTTAATTTTCTTACATGCATATATATTTCTTAACTTTCTTAAAATTGTCTTCCCTTTTTAATAGAAGGATATTTTCAGTGTTCCCTCCTTCCTTACAGATCGGATTTTTTATCATCTAAAGCAAGAAACATGCAGCTGAGCAAAATTGGTGTGCTTCTCATGAAGAAAATCTAACCTGAATAGCTTTTCAGAGAGCTTGAGCAACATCTTGGAATCGATTGATTTGAATACACAGTTCACAAACTCTTAGAATGCCTGTTTTATATCTCTCATCCACGCTGCACAAGCTACAAACATCTCCAGACACTCTGGCATTTTCTTAAACCCCAGTGACAAAGAGCATGCTACACGAAGAAACAACTGCCATGGCAGCATTCCCCTTTCATTCCACATACTCTGGAACACTGTGTTAAAAGGGAAGAAAAAATCAGGATTCAGAAAACTTATAAAAAGGTCAGGTCTGTGCTTCTGCCTGAGCTGTGGTGGAAGCTGAATCCCAGAGAGGTGTACCCTCCACAGAAATGGCTCAGTCCCTATATCCAGTATTAAAAGGAAATTTTGAGTGTATCACCCAATTTTAGTTGTTTTAACAGGACACATGGAATGAGCCGATATTTGAAGAATCCGCACCAAAGCTGTGTAGAGTTTTAAAAACCAAGGACATACTAAAGACAACCTGAAGTAATCAGGAAACTAATATGTTCTGTGGCCTTTACTGGGGGCCAGGATTAAACTATTAATCTAGCTCTGGGGTAGCTGGCTGGCACATGAGGCACTTTTACAATTGGTGCTTAGGAGAGATTTCCCAATGATGTCTGTGCCATGCCTATATTGCACCACACACAGTAGGTAAACAATTTATTCTTCATAGCTGGCTGTCATGCTGCTGCAGTCATAATGAGATAGAGATCCATTTGCTAAATGGGGGATGTGATAGAAGGAGTACAGACTTGGACAATGTAAATTTTGAGGGTGACATTAGAATATTGATAACTTCACAAACCTGTAGGCATATGAACAGTGCTTACCCAAACCAGAACCTTACACATGCTGGGTTTTGTTTCTGTTTTCTGGTATAAATCTGTAGTTGGGTCAAACTCTCTACAATACTCAGTGCCCCTCGGTATAAAAAGAAGATAAAGCAATAAGTAAGGAGCAAGGCCTTCTGTGGAAAGTTTGTGCACCCTACTGAAGGAGGATGATACGCTGGCAGGTATTAAATCTTGTATTCCAAACACAGCCACTAGCTCCAGGACCCTACACAGTTCTGCTGACCAGAAACTAGTAAGAAGCATTAGGAAAGGATCACTTCATACTTGCCCTAATCTTAATGCTGTTTATTTAAGGCTCTTCTGAGGATGCAGAGCCTCAGTTAAGGCAAATACACCCAACTCTTGGAAGAACCCAAAACCTCATTACCTCTTGGTCTCCTCTCTTCTACGTACATTAGATTCACTTTAAAACTACAAAGGAAAAAACATAACCAAGAGTAGGTGATATTACGTTATATTACAACTTAACAAGTCTAAATCTTTTTCAGATCAAAGCTATCACGTATATGCACAGAAAAGGCACTCCTGGCATTTACTTGGATATGTTCAAATTTTCCAGGAATGTTTTGTCTGACAGATACATTACAATTAAGCTAAATAGAACATATTGCAATTGTAGGGAACCTTGGTCCTATACAGCAATCACAATTTTCCCAAGCATTTTCAAGCTCTCCCCACGAGCTGTTTCTGATGATGGCATGGTGCATGAGGGAAATACACACTCTTTTGTGTCCCATCTGAAGAGCAAGTTTCCCCCACAAATAATGTCTATGAAAACTGTATTGGCTTTGGGCAATTTTCCCCCCATTTTAAACAGTCAAGAAAAACTCTATCCTTTCCCAGCTGGAGCTGACTCCCAGCAGAGCTCTATCATGCAGTGTGACTATTTTTAGGCCAAAAATGAATCACCAGCAGGAGGACAAGACAAAATGCTGAAGCACACATTCCAGGTAGTTGAACTATAGAACAATTTCTATTTGGTAATTTGGTTATTTCTGGAAGAAAAGCACCACATAAGCAGCAGGTGTGTATGCTAATAGAATGACTTCATGTTTTAATTAAGCCATATTTCCTACAGAGTAATTATATATGTTGTTTACTCAACTTTTAAAAAGACCATTAAAAAAACCCCTGTAATCACGTTCATTCCCTGGCTAAAAATAAAAGATCTCAAGAACTTAAAACACGAGAAAATGTAGTGAACACACTTAGTAGATCCCAATAAACACTTGCTACGCACAATTCCGTACAGGCGCTTCTATAACAGATGGTGTTATCTGAATTCCTATCAAAAACTGTCCTGTCTGATTCTACTGAGTGTAATGTGTGATGAGATATTTTACACTGATCACCACGGCTGTAAGAAAACTAAGAGTTTAGAGGTTTAGATCAGATATGAGGAAAAATTTCTTCATGGAAAGACTTGTAAAGCATCGGGGGAGAGGCTGCCCAGGGCAGTGATGGCATCCCCATCCCTGGAAGTGTTCAAAAAACATATGGATGTGACACTTGGGGACATGGTGAACATGGTTGGACTTGACCACCTTAAAGGTCTTTTCCAACATTAACAATTCTGTGATTCTAGTCTAACCCAGTAGCTATTGCAAAGAACCATTTGAAACAGAAGTGACAGAGTGTAAAAAGACTAATTTAGTGAGATGCCAACTTTCTAAGCTTAAGACACAAATTAAGAATTTGCCTCAATGAGAAGGGAGATCTGCTGCTGCACACCTGACCTCAACCCAGACCCGAGTTCCCTCCCGCTGCAGATGCCGTTGCCATTATTCAGCCATACATTGAGTATTCTCCACTAGTGAGGCCCTGGCACAGGTTGCCCAGAGAAGCTGTGGCTGCCCCTGGATCCCTGGAAGTGTCCAAGGCCAGGTTGGACGGGGCTTGGAGCAACCTGGGCTAGTGGGAGGTGTCCCTGCCCATGGCAGGGGGTGGGACTGGATGGGCTTTATGGTCCCTTCCAACCCAAACCATTCTGTGATTCTGTGGTTTTCTGCTGTGAAAAAAACATTATTATATGGACAATACTAAGTTAATATTACAGCACTGAAGATAATAATGTGGCCAAAACCCACTTGCTATTCTTTACGTATATTCACAGATTTATCACTGGACTTGGCCTGTTCACTCCAGTTGAAGACAAAGAATTTCAGGGTGAACAAGTCAATTCACAGGCAGTAGAAACCCTCAGAGCTGAAGGGGATTTAGTGACATCTAGAAATACAGACACAGAAATAAATAGCCAAATTCAAACCCACTGTGTGTGGATGCAGGTCTGTTAAGACCTCTTGTCCAAACTGTGCTCAGATGTTGCTTCTGAGCTTCCTCCAAAGGATACAATATCCTCTCAGCATGAGAGACTTCTATAAATTCCACCTCTGAAAAAGAAAAGTGTTTCATGCTTAAGGAGAATAACGCACACCGAGTGATGTTTAACAGAAGGAATTTTAGGCAGCTCTTTTTCAATCTTTATTTGTGCAAAATTATACAAATCCAGATTCTGTCACATCTTAATGAAACTCAACTAGAGAGACACATCTCCCAGAAAATAAAGATGGGAAATCATTCTATATTACAGGAGGGATGTGTCAAGTACATGTCACATAGCTATTAAGTTGAAAAATGGAACTCACAGAAAAATCACAGGACGTTTTCAAGAGCTAAAAGCCACATTTTCTCTTGCATAACTTCCCTAAAACATTTCAATAAGGATCTTATTTCTTTTAAGATTCTCTCTGTGCATTGTCCATGTGAGATTTGTGACTTTCTGTTGGTGTAGCACTTCTGGAAAAGCTATTTCAGCAACTTTTTCAGCCGTGTAAAGAACAGATAGCAAATGCAACTTACAGGCCAGATGCTGGGCTGAATAATCTCAAAAATAAAAAATAAATAAATAATATATTCAAAGCACCTGGTTTGTCTTGAAACAGCCAGAGATCAGGGAAACAGAGAACACAGTGGTTTGGATTTTTTCTCCCTTAAAGGTCAAAATTTGATTTTAGGAGCACACTTATGAATCTAACTTACCCAATGACTTTCCCAGTTCCTAAAACTAGCAAAATAGCCAATAAAAAATCCCCAACTATCTCCAGAGAGAATAGTTATTACATTGGTAGGAATTGACACAAGGGGTAATTTTGGTAATATTAATCAGAACCATGATGGAGTCTTTCTGCAGCTACACAAACGTCAGTGCATTTTTGAAGTCTGTATTTCCTTTACAGCTTTGTTACACGTTACTGTTGTTCGTGGTTTACTTGCTCTGTATTTAAATCTTAACCCTGAACTCTCAAAATGTGGGAGACATTAATACCAAACCTGTTGAAACCACAATGAACTATAAATGAGGTGAAAAAATGGCCACTTTGGAAAAAGTACATTTTAGAAAGACCCTAACAATCACAACACAGTGTTCAAAACAGTAACTAAACAAAAAATACACTACCCAGAGAGAATAACCATGAGCAAATACCTGTGGTCCAACTGTGTAAGAGGTGGAATAGGAGTCCTTGAGAAGAGTATTATACTTTCAGGTTTATCACATGCTTTATCAGTAAACTTCAAGCAAAATTGATAGAACATTTTCTCTCTCATGTTCCTCTTTTTGTCTCTTCTTTTCCTACTTAATATTATTTTTACAGACAATTCACATGGCAGTGGTCCTCAAGATTTTATATTTGAACTTAATATTGCTCAGATGGAATTTTATAAATTAAACCATTCTTATATTCCATGATCAACGCTGACTGCAGGAAGATGCCTTATATTAATCCAGAGGATTAATTAATAATTAATTAATAATCAGGCACAGTTTGCCCCCTCTGACCACACAGAATTTCTCAGTGAGTAACGAATTTTGCCTACCGTCAATTATTGTTCTGCATTAGCTCTAAGTCTCATTATATAGAAGATTTAATAGCTTTATAACAAGAACTTCTTTTGCCTTTATCATCTCTAACTGGGGACAGATGCATGGCTAAATCACTCAGCCTCAGCACAGCCTCCTTTTGCTCTGAGAGGAGATGAGTGGAAAACAAAACACAGACCTTTTAGCTGAAATGAGTTTATTCTCAAGAGAAGTGCAATTTCTCTTGGAATGTGAACTATGCACACAAATGTTATGCACTTTTGCTTGTTTCTTTCATATTTAGCCTCCCAGAACAACAGCATAAATTTCTTCTTCTCAAGCTGAGAAAAAAAAATGTATGAGAAAATTAAGGGAAGAAAAGCTGGATTTTTGACAAATTTTGAGAAACTACAGAATTTTTTCCTTGAAAAATCCCAGTGTCTGTTTCAAATAACACATGGAAGAAAATGCTAGTAAAAGGGAATTTAAGCCTTTATCACGGAAGAATTCTTAGCTTACTACAGTCTTAACACATGATGAGAAATATGAAATAAATATAAATTGGCTTAATAAAAAAATTACTGAAAAAAAAACAGAACAGTGCAGTGTGTCCCTGAATGTGCACCTGAAGTACTACTTGCTCAGAAAACACCTCTGTGTTAACTTATATCCTGAC
Organism: Lepidothrix coronata; assembly: GCF_001604755.1. Taxonomy (NCBI): domain Eukaryota; kingdom Metazoa; phylum Chordata; class Aves; order Passeriformes; family Pipridae; genus Lepidothrix; species Lepidothrix coronata. The sequence goes on from NW_016690304.1 coordinate 861,367, forward strand.
TTCATAAGATTAACAGTTTTGCCTCCAGAACAGAAAAGTAACTTGTAAATCTGATAGAACTCACGGTGCAGTTGCTGTGGAAAAACAACAAATTCAGTCTTCTTTTTTTCCCCCCTCTCTTGGTATTTACTTGGAATACATTCCTGAACAAACTTAGTAGCTAATCCTCCTCCTCTTATTTCTTACTAAGTCATTTAAACATTACAAGCTGATATATATTATTATACATTGTGGTGAAAATATTCAGAATTTCAGTGCTGCACTGTATGCAGATCAGGATTTTATGATCCCCCGAGTTCAAATTTACAAAGCCCAATGATGCCACTAAAAAATCTATAGGGTTTCTGATGGTAGATTTTTACTTCATGAAACACAATTTCTTCCTCTGGCCGTTTGGATGACATATACCACACTATGTATTTTTTTTTGCTAGAAAAAACAATTTCTTGAGGTACGTAGGGTTTGTCATACCAATCTCCTGGATTTTTCTCGCAATCATATTTTGAGAATATTGTTTTATCTGTGCTAAAGTAACAGTCAGAATTTATTGGGAGAAGAAGGTTTGAAAATCCTTTCTAGAAGAAAGAGATATATTCCAGCTGAAGACTTCTAGTATTACTCAGATTTTTGGAATCAGACAGATGCAATTTCATTTGTTGAGTGTTTTCTCTGTGTTTTCTCTGTGTTTTGCAGCTGGATAATATCAAGAACAAAATAAAACTGATTTATAAGGTAATGCACGTGGAAACAAAGTGCATTTAGAAATCTGATTTTATGATTTTGGTCCAGGTAAATTTCAATACATCAAGACACATCGGTAAAAACTGAGTGCAGTGATACATGGCAACATCTGATGACAAACATCTACCACAGGGACTGTGTAACTTCTTCTTCTGGCTGACTTTTATGTGCATGCCCAGTTTTTTAAATCTTCAAGAAAACCCAGAGTGAAGAAAAACCCATTTGAGAATATTTTGTCCATCATATGAGCTGAAAACAAATTATCTGAGCAGACCTTTGAAGCGTGGTCTAGCAGAAGCACAGCTGATGTTACCTTCAGCAATATTACTTTGGGTCACTACATTTAGAGCAGGTCACTGAAAACAATTAACAATGTTCTGCTGGACAAGCTACTGTGGGCAGAAAGAATGGCCTTCCAAGAGAACTCGTGAACAGGGAATCACGAAAGCTAGGCTCTTCCACGAGTATTCTGGGAGCTGCATCAAAGAGAAGAAGAACAGAAAATGTAAGATACAGGGAACAAAAGCCATTTTCATACCTCTTTCATGCAGCCCCACGAGGGCTCGAGGCTGTAAGTTCTTGAACTCTTGAACTCAGGCTGCATCTTTCCCATAGGCACTTGTGGTGTCTCATATCTCCGTGATAAGGACAGAAGAGGTGAAAAACATTTTCTTCAATATCTGCTCTGCACTTAGCGTGTCCTCATGAGAGGAGTGACAAAGGGCTGTGTGTGATCCATTCCACCCTGAAGGATCAGCAAAGAGGGCACAGCACGCTCAACTCAATGGCCATATAAGAGGCATTCAGCCACAGAATCACAGAATGGTTTGGGTTGGGGGCCTTAAAGACCATCTAGTTCCAACCCCCTGCAATGGGCAGGAACACCTTCCACTGGACTGTATTTCTTCCCAATATCCTATCTAAGCCGACTCTCTGTCAGTTTGAAGCCATTCCCCCATGTCCTGTCACTCCAGGCCCTTGTAAACACTCTCTCTCCATCTCTCCTGCTGGTTCCCTTCAGGTACTGAAAGGCCACAGTTAGGTCACCCCAAAGCTTCCCTTCTCCAGGCTTACAGGCAAGCACAGGTTTGCTCTACAGGTGAGAGGCTGATGTACTCAGCAGGTCGGACCATGGCCTCTTCTGATCATCAAGCAACGCAGACTGCTGGGGTAGCTCAGGCATCTAACTTTCAGTTGGCTGCTGTTAAGTAGGATAGATTCACTGACAGTGTTAGGGCAGAGGGGCAGCTTGATCCAAAAGCTGCACTAGTGGCTTGTAAACACAGTCCATGAGAAGATTAGAGAGAGTCCAAGAGGAATAGAGAAGCAAAGCGGATCACCAGACACATCACCGAGAGATCACGTGAAGTTCCACCATGACTTGTTGCCATGCAAAATAAATGTCTGTTCTAGTACTTGGGGCTAATAAAGGGGAAGCAGGTGTGACCGTGGAGCTTTGCTTCTTTTCTCTCTCCACCTCAGTGTCCTGGGATCGGAGCTGAAGCCCTGCATCCTCCTTTCCACCACTGCTGAAGGGCTGGGGAGCAGCTGCAGCCACACTTGTGTGCTCAAGTGGGGGCAGCTGGCAGTGAAATGGAAGGACTGCACGGGCAGTACCCAGGGCTGGGAGTGGAGGAAGCATCTGGAAGAGGCTTACACAAGAGACCACTGTAACCTATTGTTGAGTTACAGGAAACTTGCTTTTCCACAAAGTCAAGAAACTAGACACTGAAGGAATCAGACTTCTTGCGGCATTATCTGAGACCAGGATTCACCTCTGATCATCCGGTTTAAACCAGTCACCCAGACTCTTGTTAAAATTGATAGGAAAAGACAAATATCACCAGAGATGACTCAGCCCACCAGTTTTAGATAATTACCTTAGGATGATATAAGCCATCATCAGGAGATGCCTATTCTTTTCTATTGATTATTGAACGAGGCTGGAGCACTTGCCAAGGCCAGCTGTTGGGGATAATTAGGTTAGGTGAGACTGAACAAGCAATTACAGAAAACAAACCAGAGACTTGTTTAGTTTAGGAATTGGTCCCCTAGCCTTTTCAGAGATGTAGGAGGTATCGACAAAAATATACCATATAGAGTTTTCTTCTTACTGAAATAACCTCCACATTTTATTTTTCCTTGCAGAAAAGCAGAAACAAGGTCACTAGAAAGGTTTACCTGCATCGTTCTTCAAAAGATACAGAAACATGGTGGGAGAGGAAACCTGATAATGTGTATGTCGGCCACCATTTGACTCCAGGGTGTCTTTGCAACATTTTTGCAGGGCCTTCCCTGTCACTGTGCCTTTTTTCAGTATCTGCACTTACAATTCGCCATCTATTTTTTTTTTCTTTCATTCAGAGAGGGTATAAGGAAAAAGAAATAATACTGGGTTCAAGGTTGGTAAACAAGCAATTCATGACACTCTTCTGTCACAGACACGTGCAACTAGTCACCAAACAATCATTCATTAGCATTCCTAAAGCTTCAAGTGGCCAGGAGGTCAGAGGGAGGTGGTTCTCCCCCTCTACTCTGCCCCTGGGTGCCCCTGGGTGACCCTGCCTCCAGCTCTAGGGTCCCCAGCACAAGAAGGATGTGGAGCTGCTGGAGCGAGTCCAGAGGATGCCATGGAGATGCTGCAAGGGCTGGAGCCAGGCTGGGAGAGCTGCGGGTGTTCACCTGGAGAAGAGAAGGCTCCAGGGAGACCTGACAGCCCCTTCCAGGGCCTAAAGGAGCTTATAAAGAGAAGGGAGAAGGACTATTTACATTGACAGATTGTGACAGGACAAGGGGGAATGGTTTTAAACTGACAGAGGGCAAGTTTAGAGTAGATATTGGGGAGAAATTCTTTACTCAGAGGTTGGGGAGGCCCTGGCACAGGTTGCCCAGAGAAGCTGTGGCTGCCTCATCCCTGGAAGTGTCCAAGGCCAGGTTGGATGGGGCTTGGAGCGACCTGGGATGGTGGAAGGTGTCCCTGCTCATGGCAGGGGGTGGAATGAGATGAGCTTTAAGGTCTCTTCCAACTCAAACCAGTCTGTGATTCCATGATTCTATAATTAAGTTTTGGTAGAAGTTTTACATTCTTGACAGAGGAGTTTTCTGGAGTAAAAGGGAGACCCATCTCTTTGCAGTAACAACAAACACAAGAGTAGAGTAGAAATGTAAAATTGCCATGTCCATGGAGTTAACACAATGAAAAAAAAATAAATGTAATTTAATTTCTACAACTCTGTCCCACCTATGTTTACATTCTCACACATGCACATGCTGGCATGGTCTCTGTATAGGTCCTAAAGCATTTACAGTCTAACAGCTCAGTCACAGAATTGCCACTAAATGCCAGAAAGATGGTCTTAAGATGTCACCATGTCTAGACCTCTGACTGAAGATGTTCTCCATCCTCTCTGCCTTCTCTAACCAGCTTACTCCTGTGGGTCACTATCCCCATTCTCATTAGTTTCCCTAATGCCAAGCTCTCCTGCTGCAATTCAACCCAGTACTCGGTGTCTTGTCTGCAACAAACATGCAGAATATTTTGTTACCTCTCCTCTGCAGTGCTGCTTCACTTATTTTCTCCCCTCTATCAGTATTCCTATTTTAGGGGAGAGGGAAGTGCCTAGTCAGAGAATTTCTTTCTCTTCATTAATAAAAGTACAATATCAGATCTTGGGTACCTAATGTCCTAATTAATAATTAAGAACTGGTATCCAGTACAGAGAATATTATTATTGTATTGATTAAACTGTTTTGTCTATGTCATTGATAAATATTAAAAACCTACAGTATGTAAACAAAATCCTCTGTAGCTTTTTTAGGTTATTTGTAATCCAAATTTTAATAATTGTGTTCTTAATCTCTCTAGCTCTGCCTTAATTATTTACAGAGAAGCTGATGGCACCTGAGAGATGGTCAGTTTTTGATTCAGAGTGAAGTAATTGCTTGTTACAAACAACTGCCCAAGCAAACCAACTATATGTCAGATTTACCCCCATCCACAGCACTGGGGGTTTCCTACGTTCCCCAGCAAGGCTTGTATGAGAATTATGGATATATCTGTACCTTTGTGTGTTGGCCTTGATGAATTAACTCATGGTTCCAGTTATGAAGGTCAGCTTCAGCAGTGAATTTTCCTAAAATGTAATCTGGAAATGCCACATGGAACCATGACAAGCAATCTGTTTTGCTCTCTCACCTCATGCTCACTTTGTACCACAGGTAATCACTTTCTGCTTTAGTCAGACAGCTGTGCCCTGGAATTCTAACCCTTACCTGCTGCTGTAAATTCATCTTCCACGATTCATCTTCTAATATATAAGCAATGTAAAATGTTTCTAGTCTTGTTAGGCCCTGTTACAAACATGGGGGCTCAGGTATTATGCTCAGGAAACCAAAACAACTAAAATGAGAAGAAGACTTGTTGTCCAAGAGACAAAATAAAAGCAAGGAAAAAGGCAAACCAAAGGAACTGATCATATATTAAAGATCTATTCAACCAAAACTGGCAGCACTCCAGCAACACGCAGGAGTTTGAGCAGAACTTCAAACATGTGAGTTGTCAAACTGAAGTCAAGACCTTAAATGATTTCCTGGACATGGAACTAAATAAAACAGATGTATTACTTAATTTAAAAACAGATTTGTTCCTCAAAGCCTTCTTATGAAATATTCTAGATCAGGAGTCCGTAGTAGCAGCATTGATTTTCCTATCAATGAAAACCAAGTGGGAAAATATGCAGTGAGGTGAAGGGGACCATCCAAATGATTCATGACTTATGCAGTGATTTTGATTATTTATAAACTGCTTCACTGCTTTTTCTGGAAAGACTTTGTTTCAAGTCCGTACTACAGGCCACCTGACTGGTATGAATATCATAAAAATGATTTCAGCCTAAATCACTGCCAAACTGGCAGAAGTAATGCCTGAGACCAGAAAACATTATTGTTTCACCAACAAACTTCTTCCCATACTTTAATATCCCTCTTTAATTTACTACTCTGCTTCTATGCAGCAGGTACTCCTCACTCCTCTGTGCTGAGTGTAGCAGATGATGGGCTGACCACGTTCACCCTATGAAAAGTCCATTAAAAAAGCATTAAGGCTGTGACACAGAACAATAAAAGCAATGGAGAGCTCAGTTCCTGGAGAAATGTACCATATGTGCTCTCACACTTACCCAGCACAACAGATCATGCAGTTGGGGTGCTAGAATATGCTAAGGTGTTGGAAAATGTAGATAGGTGAGGATAGAATGGGAAGCCCAAAGGTTAAAATAGGGATTATTCATATATTTGCTACTATTATGTATCAGAAGGATGAATAAAGAAGGATAATCTGTGATCTATTTAAAATTAAAAATATAAAACTTGTCTTTTGTTGTATTAAATTATATCTATAGCAAGACAATGCTTACTTTTACTATTCCACTGAGGAATAGGCTTTTTTTGTTCTGATTTCCCCCTTTCTCTCTATCTCCCTGCCTACCATTTATTCATTTTCCTGAGAAGAGTATATACAAAACAAAGTACACAAGTGCCAGCGCAGGTTTTGGTGACGTGAGAGGAACTTTAGTGGACACTGACTCTTCAGATGCTGACTGACCTGTCTGAAAAACTGCATCTCTCTGGAAAATGCAAACACCCACATCTTTCATCAAAATTCTGCCTTCCTGTGGTCTGCTTGCTGAGACAAGCAGCTTGTAGCTGTGCTTTCAGCAAACTTTTGAGAAAGACTAATCAGTAATCTGGGCTCTAATGGTCACAGTGTGAATTTCTCCTCCTTTCAGGATAACAGTTAGCAAAGTTGGAAAAATATGTATTGCAAATAAACCCTGCAATGAAGACAGTCCTCCCTTTGGCCACTGAATTGGTTTAAATCTACTTTTTAATCTTAAGAAATTTCTAAAAACGTCAGAAAGGGATTGTCAAGGCTTTTCATTTGATCCTGGTGTGTACAAGGATTGTTCAGTTCCAAGGGAAATAAATGGTCCAAAGCTGATTTACGGAAGTAGCAATAGGTGGGGCTCAAAAGGACCACTCAAGTCATCACCACTGACCTCAGTGGGCTTCCAGCAGGACATTAGAAAACCTCAGCTCAGTAAGCAGGGAAGGAAAGACCTCTGAGTCTCAACACAGATCTCAGGAGGAAAAGCCACAAGCCCAAACAGTGACAGTAAACCAGAGACCTCACTGTATCAGGGTCCTATTCAAATAATCTATCACTGCTTTTCATGTGCATGGAAAAGACTGGGGCTGGCATTTTCTAACTGCCAACACTTTGTCCTAATAAATGCTTTTAAAATATGCCCTAACTTTATAAAATAACAAACCAGGAACATTTTAAAAAATATGCAGTTTGTGGATTGATTTGTACTTGTCACATTAACTGATGTAAATTACAGACCCGTGGTTTTGTAAGAGAAAAATTACCACCCCTCTGAGAGCACATTTCATCTTTAGGTTTCACAGTGTTCTTAAGGAAGTGGGTAAGTGGGCACGGCAGCTCCACAATGGGAAAGTGGTGAAGAGGAGTCGGAACCAGCGGGGACTGTGCTGGTGCCACGGCCGGGCACAGGCTGCTGGAGCTGCCCAGCCTGCCTTGCCCCACAGCAAACAGGCACCTGAGCCTGCACCCACCCAGAGGTGTCTGTCCCTGCCCAGCCCGGGGGGCCTGCGTGGCTCCCACTGGCACGTGGCACTTCCCACTGAGCTGGAGAATGCTGGAGAGGAACTTCTCACAAGGGCACGCAGCGATAGAACAGGGGGAATGGTCTTGGGCTGAAGGAAGAAACTGTTCCCTGTGAGGGTGGGGAGGCCCTGGCACAGGTTGCCCAGAGAAGCTGTGGTTGCCCCTGGATCCCTGGAAGTGTCCAAGGTCAGGCTGGACGGGGCTTGGAGCAACCTGGGCTAGTGGGAGGTGTCCCTGCCCATGGCAGTGGGGGTGGAACAGGATGAGCTCTAAGGTCCCTTCCAACCCAAACCATTCCATGAGTCCATGACTCTATAACCTGAGAACTGCTGTGACTTCTCTAAGGCTTCACAGCAGGCCAGTTACTCAGGTCATTTGTAAAATGCCATGAGGGAAGCAACAAGATGACCCAGTGAGCTAAAAAGCATGAGCAGAAGACTGAAGATTCTAGGATTTTTTTAATTTAAAATGTTGTGAACCCTCCATAATAACAATTTTCAATTATGCAAAAGATTACTGTCAAAGGAAAGGGACAAAATTTCTTCAAAGGATAGGGAAGGGTTAGGACAAGAAGGGTTAAACTGCAGCAAGGGAAATTTAGTTTAGGCATTAGGGAAATCTTTCTATTTGTCAAGGTAGTTCAGCATGGAAATCAATTGCCAAGGGAGAGTGAAATCTCGGTCACAGGAGGGTTTCAAGAACAGGCCAGCTAATTAACTGTCAGGTATGGCTCAGGTCTAATTGCTCCTGCTGGGCCAGGGGCCTGAGCTACCTGACCTCCTGAGGAGCCATCCAGCTTCACCTGCATTGATCAGAGGATTTCCAGAGTGTCAGAATTATCTATATCCCTCATCAATTATATATAGGTAGAATATAAGAAACCCAAACAAAACTAAAAGTTAATTACAGATGTTTAAGACACCTAATGCCATGTTACTGCTATCTTAGTAAGTATAGAACTAAATCCATAATATTACCTCAATAATAGTATTGTGCTTCAACATTATGAGACTATGGATATGTGAGTCTTACACTGCATTGCATGGCACATGTTTATTTTTAATATTCCATGCAATTACCTTAGTCAAGCCTTTTGTACACAATATGTCATGACCATGTTTTGGTGGAAATTCGAGCAGAATCTGAGTGTTGTACATGCACATTATCCAGGTATGCATAGATAACTGCATCAAAGTACAGAGGGGAAAAAATATGTTAGAAGACAGTCCTTTGTAACATTCCTTCTGCTAATCATAGATAAAAACCACCCAGCAATACCGTGGTATCTCAGAGAGATAAGTCCTGACCCAGGATTCCTGTAGAGCTTCAGCTTTATTTCCAGGCAGCAGATTGAAAGGAACACTGTTGCAGGATACTTCTTCCACTATTGCACTGTTCTACATAAATGACAAATGCAAATTCATGCTAGACTAATCTGACACATCCCTGGAAGTGTCCAAGGCCAGGTTGGATGGGGCTTGGAACAACCTGAGATAGTGGGAATTGTCCCTGCCCATGGCAGGGAGTGGAATGAGGTGAGCTTTAAGGTCTCTTCCAACTCAAGCCAGTCTGTGATTCCATGATTCTATAATTAAGTTATTGCAGAAGCTTTACCTTCTTGACAGAGGAGTTTTCTGGGGGAGAAGGGTAGACCTGTCTATTTGCAGTAACAGCAAATATAAAGAAAGAGTAGGAGGGTGGAGCAAGATGAGCTCTAAGGTCCTTTCCAACCCAAACCATTCCATTATTCTGTGATTCTATAATTTTAGATGACTCAGATTATAAGCATTTTGTAATACCATTACTTCCTTGCAGATATGTTTTCATTTCTCTCATTATATGCCATGTTGAGTATAAACTGCTCATCTTTGTGTTCATAGTTTCCATTTAGTCCTTTATTATTATAGTCAGAGTGCTGGTTCCAACTTTTTTCTGTTTTTATTTTTCCCAAAAAAAGTTTTTAATAAAAAAACTTATTACAGGACAATTTAGTCATCTGAATCAAGTAAAATCTTTTTTTTTTTTGCTTTTTATAATCCAATGAAACATAGAGTAATACATGGAGACATACAGATTGTAAAATATTTGAACTAGGTACTGAAATTTGTAGGAAAAAAATACTATATTATTAAGTTATAATCAAGCCTGGGAATTCAATACAGTAACAAGGGAAAACTGCACTCAAATTTAGCTAAATCCCAAATCACTAACCTTTACTGTGTGCACCACTAACCAGTGGCTGGCTTTTTCAAGTGTTCTATTTTCCATTTGAGACTCTGGGTCCAAACCAGAATATTTGACAAGCTCCGGGTGCCGTTTTCCTTTTCATTGCACCACTCTGTTCTATATTTTTAATTTGTTAAAACTACACACTTTTTTTCTTCCATTACAGCAACAACTATTCTGCAGGCCACCAATCCCTCAGCAAACATGGCCATGAAACTGCCTGCAGTGCACCATTAGTCAGTGAAATCCCCACAGCCTTTTATTCTCAGTAAATATTTTAAAGAACAACAGAGAAAGACATTTGGAATCTGGACCCTTCATGCTGTAATAAGACATTTTTTATTTCAAAGCACGTTTTTGTTTTATGAATTTAAGTACTTTCAGAAGTTGTTTTTCTTTCCTACGCTGGTTTTGTTTGTTTGTTTGTTTTAATTAAATTAATTATTAATCTCTAGCATTTAAATCCAAAGTAGACAACAAAAAAGCAGTAACAATTAAATACATAGCAGGCAGCTCCCATGCCCACACTCAGAGGTACAGTAAGTACCCATGAAACTATAACCCTTTTGAGTTTGAGGATTACAAACAAGGAAGATCCAAACCCAGCTGTTCGGAACTGCAGGTTTCCAAGAACACAATTGAAAAAATTCCTATCATTCACCACTACCACATAATGGATTTGATCAAAGGAACATGAGTGTTTACTAGTTTCTTAATGAAGGCAAAACCAAGTGGCCAGTTTCAGACCCTCCAGCAGCATTTATTAGGTTGTTCTGTGTGTTTCTTTGGGAGACACAGCAGTGCTACAGCTGAACAGCACCAACACAGGGTTTTCATAAGGGTTTTTTTTATTAAGCTAATTACCTGAGTGCGTGGGAAGATACGAGGTAACATCCGATACCGTACTGATGGAAGCCTTTTCAACCTAAGGCGACTGAAGGCCCACACCAAGACCTTAAACCATCTTGTCCAGGAGCTGCTTTATGCTGATGACGCCGCCCTTGTTGCCCACACAGAAGCAGCTCTGCAGCGTTTAACATCCTGCTGTGCTGAGGCTGCTGAGCTCTTTGGGTTGGAAGTCAGCTTAAAGAAGACAGAAGTTCTCCATCAACCTGCACCTCAGAAAGATCCCATCATCCCCACATCACCATTGGCCAATCAGAGCTCAAATCAGTCCAGCAGTTTAATTACCTTGGTAGCCTCATCTCCTCAGACGGTAAGATTGACGGAGAGATAGACAACAGGTTAGCAAAGGCATATAGTGCTTTTGGGAAACTCCATAAAAGAGTCTGGTGTAATAAACACTTGAAGAAAAGTACCAGGATCAGTGTTTACAGAGCCATTGTGCTGTCTACTCTCTTATATGGATCTGAATCATGGGTCATCTACCGCCACCACCTGCGACTCCTAGAACGCTTCCATCAACGCTGCCTTGTGCAATTCTAAACATCCACTGGTCAGATTATGTGACCAATCCATCTGTTCTAGAACAAGCAGCAGTCACAAGCATTGAGGCCATGTTACTGAGAACACAGCTGTGCTGGGCAGGGCACGTCTCCAGGATGAAGGACCAGCCACTGCCTCCCTAAGATCCTGCTTTATGGTGAACTTGCCACCGGCTGTCGCATGAGAGGAGCCCCAAAGAGAAGATACAAGGACTCCCTGAAACAACATCTCACCCTTGGCCATATTGATCACCATAACTGGTCTACTCTGGCCTCCAATCGGGAGGTCTGGACTCACACCATCTATAACACTGCTGATGCCTTTGAGAACGCAGCAGGAGCACCCTTGAGGAGAAAAGACAACGCAGAAAGAACCGTGCCTTGCAGGATTTACCACCTAAGGAGTCTTTCTGCTGTGCCTTTTGCAATCAGATATGTCTATCTCGTATTGGCCTCATTAACCACCAGCGTGCTTGTAACAAACGTGGGTAGAGCCTTTCCCAAATCTTCGTTCGCGAAGCCCACCCATCACAGTAGAAAAAGAGAATTTCAGACAGGAGACACAGCATTTATTTGGTTCTTTAGTGACCATGATGATGGATAGAATGACCTGGATTAAACAAGATCACTACCTTCACTGAGATGTTGTATGTAACTACACAGTCTGTCTGGACTTTATTTTCTTAGCTCTCTCAGACGTGGCTAGGTTAAATACGACAGAGAAAATCCTGCAAAGGGCCATTACAACAGCTTTCCTTAACCAGCAGCTCCTGGAATTACTGACAGGAAATTCACTTAGTCAAAATCACTGAGCAACTTCTAAGACTTGGTAAATGAAGTCTTTTAGTTTCACTAGTTACACACAATATATTTGGGCAATGTTAATAAAAGCTTTCTAGACTAGGGGCCTCTAGTGGTCTAGTGGTTAGGGTGCAGGACTCTCACCGCTGCGACCCGGGTTCGATTCCCGGCCCCCTGGGCAGATGGAGCTCGTTAGCCCTGTGTGGCAATCCATCTAAGAGAAGGTCACTCTAAACAAACCTACGTTCTGAGACCCTCACTGCCACTGTCCAAGCGTGCTTGGCCCCGGCAGATGAACCTCAGGATTAAAGGGTGGGCTCAGTTCAGCGCACGCTGGGTCTCACCTAAAAAATCCACTGCGCAGGCTCGAAGGGTTAATGACCTTTCCCAAATCTTCGCTCACGAAGACTGGCCATTATTATTATTAGACTAGGTTTGTCTCTAAGAGCTACAGTTTGTGACCTTTTAAAAATTTTAACAATTTAAACTGTCAATCCATTTGATTTTCTCCAGAGACACTACTAAATTTACTAAAATTAATTTTTTTCATAAGGAATATTTGAGAAAAACAAACAGAAATTATTTCTGACTCACTTTTAATGAGTGCCTTCCAGAATCTACCTTCTGACACAAATTAATTCAACTCTGAGAGTTAAATTTAAAAAGAGCTGCAGAATCAACAAAGCTTAAGCATCCTGATCACATTGCAACCTCTTCATAAACCTAGAACTGAAATTATTTCTGACAATAATTTTAATAATTATCGAGAAATACATATCACCTTAATTAATTGCCAAACTGCTGAACTGAAGCCCGTGAGATGAAATGGAATGTGTAGAATCTCTTGTCCCATCATTCTTCTTTGACTGAAGTCTATCCTTTTTTATTCCAAAGGTCTCTTGCTTAAAAGAGCATTTTTTTAAATCTGTTTTTGTCTTTAATTGATCTTTATTGACAGTAGTCATGTAATGCTTCCCATTATCAATCTATGCTTCCTGCAGGAATCCAACTGTCCTGCTGAGCATACCCTGTAAACTAAGCTTTGAGCAATGATGCACATTATCAACTTCGCAACCATGTTGTGAACAACTCAACACATGTTCTTTGAGATCAGCCCCTCAGAATGGTATTTTTTGTCATTCTCTGTGCTCCAGGTTCCTGATCAGCTCTTTAACTCCTTCTGGGTTTGTAACCTTGTCTTGTAGTTTAGGGGCTCTGACTGCTGGCACAGTTACACCCCTCCTCTAATCTCCACTTAGCTCTGCAAATATTTATTTCCTCCTTCTTGCTGTGCCACCAAGGCCATGCACTGCTATTGTTCCCATTAAGAGAAAAGATGAAGCTCAATGTCTAATTTGTTAAGACAGTACCAAACACATGCTGCAGAGCAATACTTTACCAGTGGCTAAAGTAACTCTCCATGAGGCTGCAGTACAGTCACTGCCTCTGCCTTAGTCTATCTGCCTAGGTCAAAGGCTGAGGACCTACATCAACATGAAAATAGCCTTTTACAAAGATCTCAGTGAAAAAAAATATTAATAGAAATAATAAACACATCAACGTACTGGACTTAGTTTGCTTTCTACAGCAGTTTCTGCAGTTGCAGGATTTTTATTTAGAATACAGAACACATATTAGACTAATTATATGAAATCAGTGAAGTTAGAAAAAAATTTGCTGAAGTATGTTATAAAGTTAGCTATTAAGATAACTTTCTGTTAGCCTCTGCTATAGAATCAAAACCAAAACTGAGTTTTGATTCCATAACTCTGGTTTATGAAGTCCTTGCATTCTCCACTCATTCCAGCTCTTAATCTGCAGTTCAATGCACTCCAACTGTGCTGAGATAATTTATTACAGGGCTGTGTTATAAATCAGACAAAGAATAACTGAATTCATGGGCGCAGATGCCATATCCTGCACAGACTGGTAGATGGATAAGTCTAAACCAAATATGTTAGAGCAGCTATCTGAGAATCAGTCAACACAAACCCCTGTATCTCATGTTGTATAACGCTGTGAATCAGCCACACAACAGAGAAACTGTAGGTATCAGACAAGGCAGGAATATCTCTGGTCCCCAAACTATGAATCATATTGGTGAGGTGTTTAAAGAAAACAATAAATGGATGGGTAGTAGAGTCTTACACTAGCTCTGAGCTGAGCATAAAGCTGAGAGGAAAAGCAGTCTGCAAATGATAAAGCCAATTATCAATCTTAGAACATATTAACTGCATAATGGCTTTTCCATAGAAGGAACAACCCTGAAAATTTTATAAATCGACATTTACTTGATTTATATAGATTAATTCATGGTGAGTATTAGTACAGCTCATGATAAACTGAATGGTTATGACTGCAAATGGTTGTAAGGTCTACTTAAAACCATGTAATAGATATTCAGCCCAGAAAAGTTTGCAGAATCTGTCTTTAACCTAATTACAACGGGTAAAAAATGCTCTTCAAATCCCCATTGGGAGACCAGGAAAGATCACGGGCATGGTCAGGCCCCAAGCCATAAGAAGAGCTTTTCAGATGACATTCCCAGATGTTTTCCTAGGAAATGGACCATTCCCCAGGCTACAGAGCAAGGGAAAACCTCAAGTTATCCTTGCCAAAGATGATGTGAAACACAGCAGCAAGTGCAAAACCCAGTTACTGTGTGAAGCAGACCCATGAGGAATTTTGTACCAGTGAGATACTACACATGAGAGTATTGTTCCAGATGCAGCTAAGATCGAGAAAGCCTCAAAGTTACTGCTGATTTCTGTCTTCAGCTGTGGAAAGTTACTAATTGCACTCCATTTACTATGAAATAGCAATATCTATCCTGCCAGTGAAGGAAATGCTATCAGATCAGAGTTTCAAAATCACATCAAAAAGATTTTTAAATTACATCGGGCTTTTTTAACATCATTTTTTACATTTGATCAAGCACAGGAAAATCACCCTCATTTTTAAACATTTTGTGGGATTTCTTGCCTACAATTGGCAAATGAGTTCTGTTTTTTTTTCTTCCTCTAGTGTTGCATCTCCCTCCCACTTCTGCCTTGCCTGCATCAACCACTCTCACTGTAATTGAAGAAATAATTATATTAGTCATTAATTGATTGTCATACATATTTTCTTTCAGATTTCATTCCTTAATCATATTGGCTAAGTTTAAGTCTACAATTTTAGCCCAAGAACATTTGAAATCTTGGCTCAATTAGTCCAGTGCCTAATCTGCCGAACCTTTTGATTCCCAACCTGTAGGGTACCATAGAGCAGGAACACAGCACTAGGGACGTTTATTTCACAATTTTTCAGAGTGTTCTCTCTCTAAATTAATGCTCTTCATATGACATAATTCTCTTTGACTTAGATTTCAGCGTGCACAACCAAGATGAAAATCCACCTTCAAGCGTTTTCATTCAACATAGATGTGCTCTTATCACTCAAATATATGGTTATTTCATTAGATACCAAGCCATTTACACTCACTTCATAAATATCAGCAGTCACTGGCATTTGAAAGCACTGATAAAATGCATTAATGACATCTGTCTTGCTTCTGGAGGGCTGTGGGTAGTTTTTGTTTTCCCTTTACAAACAGCCTGCGTTCTGTAGGCTGGATGTGCTTGGTGAGTCCATCTTGGATGTCTGGAGAGCTGTCAACAGGAGAGTGGGACAAAATTAACTTGTGAGTCAAGATAAGGACATGGAGAACACTTAACGATCTCTTACCAAGCACTATCACGGGCAAAACTGACTTGACTTGGTGAAAATTAATTTATTTCTATAAATTCTACAGGGTTCAAAGATGAGAAACAAAAATCACTTTACTTCCCCCCTGCCCCGGGTTCAGCTTCACCCCTCCATTTCTGACTCATCTCCAACCCGAATGGTGCAGAGGTGGGGAATGGGGGTGATGGTGACCCCACAACAGCTCCATTCTTCCACTCTTTCCTCCTCCCCACCTCTTCCACCTGCCCCACTGTGGTCTCCCCGCATGCCACAGGGGAATCTCTGCTCTGGCTCCCGTAGCACCTCCTCATCTTACCCCCTCGGTGCTGACAAGGCTTCTCCTCACACTTTTTTCCCTCTCATACTTCTCCTGTCTGGTGTTTTTCCCTTTTCTTAAACTCACTCCCCAGGAACCACCGGGGGGTTGAGGGGCTGGGTTGTGCACGGGCACCCCAAACAACAACATTACTTTAAAAGGTATTTTTACAAGTTCTGTATATGTCACACTGCTCTAGGAAGCATTTCAAATACGAGATATAGAGGAGATATGAGCAGGAGGGGGTCGATGTACTGAAGCACTTGGCCGCTCCTGTGAGTCCTGCGCAGGAGCAGGTCAGACAGTGAGCACTGCTCAAAATGAGAAAGGGAAACACACTGCTGTTTAGCACAGAAAATGCCCTAATAGCACCAAAACACAAACCACAATTCCTCTGGCTGTCAGGAATTCCTTTGACCCCCTGCTGGGGAAAGCTATGGTCCCATTGTCAGGGCAAATGCCATTATCAGGAGCCCTTAGACCAAGGCCTGGCTGCATTTGGAAAAAACTGCAGTAATCACACCCCATAGATACACTTTAAGAGCTTTTTACTTTTAACTAGAACCCTTTCGTCAACAAAAGGAAAATTCACTGCTTTTTGTAGCGCTTCAGTCTAGGAAAGGTGAAGCTGTGGTGTAGAAGGCTTGGCCTCTGTCCTGCTCTGAGAAGGGCAGCAAGAAGGAAAAAGGAAGTGCCCAGCCAGTCACCAAGGTGTGAAACCCTGGCTCTGGTTCTGCTTCCTGGGGTGATGGCATTAACTCCACTTGAAGGGAAATAAATCACATAAGAACTTTAATATTAGAACCATGAAGTAATAAAAGAGGTTATAAGGGAGGTTCTGGAGTTCCCTTCCACAGAAGGAACAGATCAGATAAAGTTAAACATCTCTATTTGCTCTTGGCTCACTGTAGAGAGGAGCAGATCTTTTCTTGAGGTACCTCCTTCAACAATTCTAGTATTTTATTTACACGTGTTATGTCTAACCAAATATCAGGTTCTAAAATGAGAATTTTATCTTCATTCGAATGCATTTTCACCTATCCTTACTTCAGGGAAAACAGTGGGCAATAAATAAGTGTTGCTTAAGAATGGAGTTTAAGAAAAAAAGCTTCTGCTTGCTTAACTGATTTTTTTCCCTAAACTGTGTTATCAAGGATACAGTGTATGTAATAATTGAATATCTAACCATTCTAAGACAATATTCTGCTTAAATGACCATGCATTATACATAACATTCTTTTGTGTTTTGCTTAGAGGTGAAAAATAAGTCTAGAGAAAAAACATCTTAAAAGAACAGGATGACATAATTACTACCATCTGTATGGATCTTGTAGCCTCATAAAGGACTTCACTGAAAAGATGAGTAATGATATATTATTCTAGGATTTTATTATTTAAAGACTGATTCAACTGGGCAACATCACCAGCTTTTATAGACCAGTGTTGCTCTTCAGACATTAATGGAAACATATCTGCTCTATTCCCAAATTGAAAGATGACTCCAAGAACCTGTAAGAGCTTTTATTTGAAGTGAATGTCAACTCTTCTATTAATTTCACAGAATCCCTTCAAAAGTTAATTCAAATTTAAAGGGTTATAATACTCATTTCAGGGTTCATTAGGAAAATTTCACAAACAGTGATACTGAAAGCTGATATTGAGTTTAAAATTTTGTTAACACAATTTTAATAAAATTAGGGTTTGTGGTCAATTCTGGGAAGGTCTCATATATTTTCTAAACTGATTCTTCCTGATGTATTTTACAAATAAAAAGAGCCACTGGGTTTAAAACCCACTGGAAAAATAATCAGTTTAGTTTTAATCATCTTTAAATAGATTCCTCCAAAGGTCTCAGACAGAAAGAGTCAGGAAAAATTTTATTTCATGGCCTATGACATGGTACATGTCAAATTGTTGTAGCCTAGCTTGCCCTTCCTATTCTTTTATCCACTTCATTCTAAACAATCATTTCAAAATTATTACATTCTTCCATCATAAAAACAGGAAGAGAAATCAAGGAGCAGAGTTCCTAACAACAAACCCCCCCAAAACCCCCCCAAACCCCCAATGTGCTATAATCTCCCAAATTATCACCATAAGTAAAGTTCCAAATAAAAACTCCCTTAAATGTGCTTTTCACTAGTTGTTCTATATACTTTGCATGTTCAGTTTACAACCATTTCTTAACCTCACAGGCTACTATGACACTACTTTCCATTCCATATTACCATGGATATATTATAATCACAAATTATCCTGCCACATCAGTAACACCAAGTGTCCCAATTCAGCAAAATTACCTTGCCTTTAGTCTTACCTTTGAATCAGCAATCAAGATCAGCTTGACCTTCTGGGGTAACAAAAACCCTTCCACCAACCCGTGATAAAATTCTCTTGTATCAAGCAAAAGGAAGTCAAATTTTTTTGCTTCTGCAAATCTAAAACTCGTCCACGGGGTCACTGAGTTGATCAATGCAACACCTATAACAGGCAGAAGCTTTATAGTTCATTTTGTTTTCAGTACCATTATTCCTCTGTTAAAGGAAAGGTTGTTTGATAGATGATACAGTTCTGTTTGTTATATTAAAATCTTCTGCTGGATTATAGGTCAGTTTTCTCTTTCTGGTTGTGGGGATGAAGGGTGGGATAATTTTGCTGCTTCAAGCATCATCAAGCAACAGGTCTTGTCTAGGGAAAAGAAAATGGATATTTTTGAACATATTCAGTACCATTATTTTACTACCAAATATAGAGCTACATATTTCTCTCTCTTTTTTTTTTTTAATTGTGGAATGCTAATATTTTTCAGCCACAAGCAAATGGAGGTGGTACCATTGAAAAGTCACACCTTCTGCCAGTGACTGCAGCGAGAAAGACAAACAGTCATTAGGTCTATTTTTCCAGTTGATATTTGTAAAACCAAAGTTAGGACAAAGTTTTCTAAGATAGGAACTATTAATTGCTAAAGTACTTTAAAAAAATCCCTTAGAAGGGTGTTCTGTGATCCCAGTGCCCCAAGGTACAGAAATGGTCACACAGCTTTCTTGGACATCCAGCCTTCCACATGGAAACCTTTTGTACTTTCACCAGCTTTCTGCTTAAAAGGCTCTTTTCTCACCCTGCAGTCACGCCACTTCTTAAACTGATGTGGTCTGACCATACATTATCACATCTTTTGTCCTGTTTGACAGAGCTTATAGAATGCATTTATGTTTTTTTTTGTTTCACAGTCATCATTCAATGTGACTCCTTCACTTGAATTCTGCTCTTCTTCCTGCAAAACTCATAATTCCACCTGAAATTATGTATAATCCCCAAGTTAACACACTTGAATTGCATATTACTGAATTACTTTTTATTTCAGTTCTTCCAGTTGTTCCATTTCACTAATCTTCTTCTCAGAAAAGCGTGGAAATACATGAAATCAGATGCATGACTCCCCATTACGGTCGTTTATGTGACGCAAGGTTGGTTAACCAGAAGTTAAATCTGTACTAAATTTTAGGACAACATAATCATGCAGTGGTTTGGGTAGGAAGGGACCTTAAAGATCACCCTCTTCCACCCCCTGCCATGGGCAGGGACACCTCCCACCAGCCCAGGTTGCTCCAAGCCCCATCCAACCTGGCCTTGGACACTTCCAGGGATCCAGGGGCAGCCACAGTTTCTCTGCGCAACCTGTGCCAGGGCCTCCCCACCCTCACAGGGAACAATTTATTCCATATATGTAACCTGAATTCCCCCTCTGTCAGCCTGTAACCATTCCCCCTTGTCCTGTCACTCCAGTTCCTGATGAACATTCCCCTCCAGCTCCCCTGTAGTCCCTTTGGATACTGGAAGGTGCTGTGAGGTCTCCACACAACCTTCTCTTCTCTCTCAGTTTCTGTTTATCTCAAGTCTTTAAGTCTCTTGCCCAGCAGGGCTTAGATGATGATCGAGGTCACAATCAAATCTAATTACAAATTCCTGATGGACCAGAAATTGTTTTTTATTCACACTTAAAAAATGACAGAGCAACATGAGAAATTTGAAGCCTGAGGGGAGTTTTTGGAAGAACGGTATCGTCAACCCGAAATATATGTCCAAAGTGAAAGTGCCACCTCTGCCTTAATTATAACATTATTACTTTGATGCTACACTTGGCTGGGTCGTGGCACAAAGCTATGTTTCAAGCCTTGGGAGCAGCAGTGCCAGGCTCAGGGCGATTTTGCATCTGAAATGTGCGGAGGTTTTATGACTTTAGTTTAGCATTCTGTACTTGAGCAAAAATTAAAAGGTCATCTCTTCAACTTCTTTGGGAAAAGACTGATCACAGTATGGCTTGGGGAAACCTGGAACAAAACAGGAGCAACTTAATGCTGGCAAGTTCATTTATCTTTTGGTAAATTCTATGAAAATGTGTCGATAAAGGGGATTGCTCATTGAAAGAAAGTCCACGTTTTTGTTTTTCAGACAGAATGAATTTGGTTCATACTCAGTGACAGTAAAGAATTTAAATGCCACCTGAGACGTCCAATTTTAGCTGTGAAAAATACAGTCAGATCACTTAGGAATCTGAAAACAGCATTTCTTCCTTGGTATTTGGAAAGAAAGTGATGTACCCTTGCCAAGTTCATCGCAAAAGCCAAGTTATACCAGTGTTATGACTGACATCAGTGACAGATTCAATCATAATGCTGAATGATTTTGTGATTTGAAATTACTTGATTAACTCCTGTTCACATTTACATTGCATTTGCTCCGTAGCACAAAGTACCATTATTCCAGTCAAGTAAGAAGAGTGTTGTTTCTTAAAATTCAAAACAAAAGCATTTGCTAAACAATTAGCTGGATGTGTTCCCAACAAGATTCATGACCATGATTTTTAGTTGTTTATCACTGATAAAGTGAAAAAAACCCCATAAACAATAAATTAAAATAATTTGAATTAACACTATATGCTCCTAGGTTACGGTAATAGCTTTTTAGCTGTAGGAATACCTGTAAAATATCTGTAAATCTTTAAAAAAATTCTTTAGTGAGCCTCAAAAATCTTTAAAATGCCCCTATTTGGCATTTGGCGTTTTTCTTTTCTCATTTCTGATACACATGAGGTTTGTTTCCAAAATGAAGGTCTGTTACGAAGAACATAAATGCTAAGCAGACTTGGAACAACTTAAAAAGAGCCTGTATTGCTGAAGAAAAAGAAATATCCCTTCCATTGGCAAGTTAGACTTTCTGAAGAAACTAGATTATTGAGCTGTCTGAGTAGCAGAAAGGAAGATGGATGACTCTTCCTGAATTAGATGCTTGAACCTTACTTCTGCTCAAAAGAGAATATAATCAATTTGGGAAAGAGTTGCCTCTAACACTGGGAATGCTTTATCATAAATAGTAGATTGCATTTGAACTTTACTTGAGTGTTTTAAAGGTATTATTACAGCTTAACCTTCAAAATGAATAACAGTTTATTTGTGCAGTTACTCACTGAAATAGGTTGAGATACTCGGTTTAAAAAATATTCTACCCTGTCCTTTATGCCCTACTTCTTCTATTTATTATTAGCTGGGTTTATTACTCATCTTATTTGTTCCTCTTTAGGTTCAGGGACAGCAGATTGATCACCTTGCATTGGCACCTGGAGGGCATGGAGGCAAACATGAGCTCAGACCATCCTCTCCAGGTAAGAAGCTACAGGTGGACTCTCAAGGAAGCACTTGGTGTAGCTTCTGACCTCACCCTGTTCGTACAGAACCTTCCAGAAAGAAGTGTGGTACTCCAGAGAGTCTTTAAAGCCCCTGAGAAGGGGCTCTGTACTGCAGTGGCATCATTAATTCTGACTGTCCAGGTGATGAGTCCTGAAGACTCAGAACCACTTCCACTCTTTCTAAATTAAATTAACTAAGATCTGCCACTAATCCTTTTCAGCAAGGAAACCTATATCCAGGATACCAGATGCCAAAGGGGAAGCTCCAACAATGAAGTTACAAATTGCCCAGAACACTCTATTTGTAATTCTTTTTTCCTGTATTTCAGCTCAGGTGTAACACCGGCCAGAAGGTGAGACACAGGAACCACTGATACTGTTGTTACTCCTGCAGTGTGTTCTGGGAGAACTTACACTCTTTTACAAGCACCCAGTCTGAAAAATTCTGTGCTATTTATAACCAGTATTCATAGAGAAATGCATCTTTAATACTGTTGAGGGGTTTTTTTAATAGAAGAAAAGTTATCTAGTAATTTAATTGCCAAAAATCAAAATCCCTCTGTATTTCCATGCCATTTAAGTGGCTCTGTGAATAATCCAGCTATCATACAGGCCCTGAATTTAACTCATATACAGTCTACATGTTATTTGCTAACAACACTGAGTATTGGAAATAAATTTGGATGCTCACTTCCTTTTGAACTTGACACATATGTATGTACCAGCTTCCAAAACTTGTGCCACAGTTCTTTGTTTCAGAAACAGACATCTCAATCAGAAGCACCAACTTTCTTACAGAGTAACAACTATTAAGTTGATAAAAATTACTATTTTTAAAAATATTTTTCTATTATATACAAATATCTCATGCTCAGTACAAGGAATAATTAAATTACTTTAAGTACAGTTATGTTTAATACCCATGAAGCTAGCATTGGTGTAAAACCATATAAATGACAGGAAAAATCATGCAGGAGAAAAATGAAGAGCAAAGTCAATCCAGACAAGCTTTCAAGGACTGTTTTTGTTCACTAAATGTTCTACAAAACTTCATTAAATAATGCAGTGGTGAATGATGAATTTCTGTAATAGTAAAATATGCTGGAATTTCTACGGCTGCTAAAATTTAGAGTGCTATTTTTTATTTAAAATATAATCAATTTGCACTGCAATACCATGCAGAAATAATGCTTTAATTTACTTGTAGACGTGATCCACTAGAATTCAAATGAAGGAGACAAACAAAAATCCAGTTTTGGGGATTTATGTAACAGACAAAGATGAAGCACAACCCCCCAGGCTGAGCCCACCCTGTGAGCACCATGCTCCTCAAGCTCCCTTTGGCTTCACCCACAGCTCCTCTAAGGAGGGTCCCCAGTGCTCTGCTGCCCTTTACTTTCACTTAAGCTACATTTCACTGTAAATTACTGTTGTGAAACGGATGTTCTTGTGAGAAACAAGTGAGATTGCCCAGATGAGGCAATTCTAACGTGCACTACCCACCAATGTAACAATGGATTCATAGATAATCAGGAGATGAGGGTCTAGAATCTGGTGAGGAGCGGCTGAGGGAGCTGGGGGGGCTCAGCCTGGAGAAAAGGAGGCTCAGGGGGGACCTTCTGGCTCTGCAAGTCCCTGACAGGAGGGGGGAGCCGGGGGGAGTCGGGCTCTGCTCCCAGGGAACAAGGGACAGGAGGAGAGGGAACGGCCTCCAGCTGTGCCAGGGGAGGCTCAGGTTGGCCATGAGGAGGAATTTGTTGCTGCAAAGGGTGGTCAGGCCTTGGCAGGGGCTGCTCAGGGAGGTGGTGGAGTCCCCATCCCAGGAGGAATTGAAAATGTGGCACTTGAGAACATGGGTCAGTGCTTGGGTAACAGTTGGACTCAATGATCTTAGAGAGCTAAGTGTTTCTGTGGTTATGATTTAAGCATCCTCTCATATAAAGTTACAGGCACATTGAAATGAAATGTCTGGGTGACTCGAAACTGCCAATCTAAGTGTACTGCACATGTTCTTCAAGGTTTGGGTGGAAAAAAACATAAGAATATACATTTATGTTTTAGCACAGGAAAAAACCTGATTTGTTGGAATTCTGGGACTTGCCATCCCAATATATTCACAAAATCCATGGTCTTCTTATCGTAGCCTTTCACTTTAATGCAGAGCTCCCCCTGGCTTCAGGAGAAACAGCATTTGCATATTTTGCTGATTTTTCACATTCACAAATTCCATCCTCAAGCACTTCATAGGTTTTTTTGAAAAAGAAAGCAATACAGCATGAGAAATACGAGAGTAGAGGAAGGGGAGACATTCATTGAACAGAGGTTTTTTTGTTCTTTTTTCCCCTCACTTCACTGTAGACCTTTCAAAGGTTCTTGGAAATGTTTCATGTGTCTCTTCCTTTGAACATATTCTCCTAAATTTCATTTAAATGTGCAGCCACCAAATAAGAGTTGTTCAGGCAGTGATGCAGAAGGATACATCAGGGACTGCTTTCCCAATATTTCCCTGCCTGCATGAACAAGTAGGCAAGAGAAGAATGGAAAATAGCAGGAATAGTAGGAACAACATTCCATGACTTGCTTCCAGCTAGCCTGACTTGCTGGCAGGCATGAAAGCTCCTACCTCTGCAGGACACTGTGATCTCTGGGCTACTGCACAGAATTGCCACAGGCTTAGGCAGGATCACCCATTTTAAAATAGTTTTAAGGCCAAGGTGTTTTGAGCCATTTTTAAATTATTTTTTTATTATTATTATTATTATTTTGTTAAAATTGTCAACCATTAAAGATAGCTGAGCACAATAAAAACCAAACACATAAGGATAAGCTCACAGGCTCTGTGAGGAAAAACTATCTTAGAGCATGCCTACTTTGATAACCTTTTTCCTACACACTTGCAAGGCTGGCTAGACTAACCTAGTCCTTCTAGAGATCCCCTGGGAGACGAATGGAGGGCCAGGAGAATGTAAACAGCACACACAGAACCGAAACCTCTTTAAAAATGGAAAGCTGCATGAAAACCTGCACGCAGGGGCTCATTGTCCATAGATCCATATCGAAGTGGAGAGGACTATAGAAGAATTCTGCAGGATCCAGCCTACAGCCACCACTATTCCATATTGGATGTTAATTCCTTGCATGACAGCTTTCAGCAAACAGGCTGCAAGAAGGCAGAATTTTATATCTCTGTGGATAGGCAGCTGCTCCTTGGCTTCACCATCCAGCTGAGGAATATCTAGTTAGGGTGCAGGTTCTGGGGAATTTCTGGGGGTCACAAAAATGGGACTGCCTAAGCCTACAGGCCAGCAAAACGATTTTCAAATATATGAAAGGTCACTATAAATAAGAGAGAAATAATCTGTTCTGCCTACTTGTAGCTGATACAAGAGGTCATGGATTGAAATTGCAGTAAGGAAGGTTCAAGCTGGGATTTAGCATAAGGTCCATGGGGAAAGCTTTAATGACAGGCCAGAGAAAGAGCTGTCAAGAGTATTTTGAGAAGCTGCCTTCCTTGTCCTTCCCCATCCTGCAGCTCTGAACTAAAGAGCAAGGTTAAGCTATGATAAATGGTATCACCACCTCAGTGCTGTTAGTGTGAATTTGAGAGGTGTACACATGAAAAATAATGTAATCTGGTTGCAGTATAGTACTCTAACATAGAATACGTATGTTCTAAAATGTATTTTTGAAACAATAATGAAAAATATCATGATAAGAAGTTAAAGTGAATAAAACTATGAGGCTGGAAAGTGATGAGAATGTTACCAATACGAAAAAAACTTTTTGGTACTTAAGTATTTGGATCCAGACAAACTATGTCTTAATTATATTCTGTTTTGAAAGATTGACGCTTTGATTTTTTAAACATTTTCCAATGCTAGACGATCTTTCTGTTTTCCCAAATCATAACAGTGTCTCTTGAGAGGAGCTTTTACCTCACTCCTGAAAGTGGTAAACTTTATGGATTTGTGGGGTGAAAATTAATCCTCCTCTGCTGCTGATCAGACTGGTGCTTCACACAACTGCAAGGCAGTGCTGAAGTTGTCCTTACAGACACTGTGCTCAAACCTGGCCTCTGAAGGGTCAAGGTGAGAACAACAGGCTGAAGAGAATTCTCTGAAAGTATCAGAGGCAAAAAGACTTTCTCACACCTTTTTGAAGAGCAGCAGGGATAACCCAAGAGATAATTACGGAATACCTGTAATCCATTCTTTCAAGAGGACAGCCTGAAGCTGCGCAGCTGCAGAGCCCATTCACACCACTGCTCTCAGAGACACAAAGTCTGGCCCTTTCCACATTTCATAAGAATATTTCAGGTGAGCCACGCTGTGGGCTGATTGGAGTGGAAACAGAGGTGGGAACATTCATCATCACACCAGTGTTACAGTGTGGTAGTGGGGAAAGAAAAAGGGGAAACCAGACATCCCTGAAAATCCTGCTGTGGCTGTATAACTGTGTGACATTATTAGAAAAATGCCTAAAATGAGTTATGGAACTAATTAAAGAAATATAAAAGCCATGGATAAAAAGTTCCTTGTTAAGTATAATTGATAGTACAAATCAAATTTGAAAGGTTAACAAGCTCTTGAAAATTGTTGAATCAAGTACAGACTGATGTTTTTAATATAATTATATGCAGCTAGCAGATGGTATAGTCCTTTTTATTATATTGCTGGCTATTAGATTTTCATTTTTAAAGGAAATAACTGAATTATACTAAAGATATGTATGGTTATTTTCAAAGATTTTTCCATTTTCTAATATCTGTATATACCGATTAAACGCATAATATTTACCATTTATAAATATCTGAAAGACAAGATTTAAACAAGAATTCAGAGTATTTCACTACCCTCTTATAAAAAACTTTATTTTAGATTTTAATTAAAAGCTTGATTGCCTTAATGAATGACATAATTTTAGATATGTAAATATATTTTCAGACCAATTGAGGACTAGAAGTTCTTCAGGGAAACAAAGCAGCAGAAAAAACCCCTACTTTTAATTCAATAACTCTAGTTCCAAAAAGCCACTGAGCAATTAAATTTAATATTTCAGATGACACATGAGATCCACCAATTCAGAAAGATGAGGAGAGAGGTAATGACTTCATTCTTGCACCCTCCAGTCTGCCAGTCTGTATCTGAGAGCTGCTTTATCCGTGTTCTGAAATTCTCTGAATTAAATGTCACTACTTACCTTAGTGTTTCTAAAACAAAATCTTCGTATAAGACTCAGACTTCTGGCTCCCACTGTGCTACTTCTACCACTGAGTAACACATTCTGCAGACTTCTTATACATCAAACCAAAATTTTGGAGAGTTCAGGATTCACAGGTGGAGTCTTAGAATAACAAGATATTTTTCTCATTACGGTTGATGAGGTTGCAGGATCTGAGGGCAACAACAAGGAAGCCAGAGAGGGACTGTTCATCAGGAGCTGTAGTGACAGGACAAGGGGGAATGGGTTTGAACTGAAAGAGGGGAAATTTAGGTTAGATATACAGAAGAAATTGTTCCCTGTGAGGGTGGGGAGGCCCTGGCACAGGTTGCCCAGACAAGCTGTGGCTGCCCCGTCTCTGGAAGTGTCCAAGAGAAGGTTGGACGGGGCTTGGAGCAACCTGGGATAGAGGAAGGTGTCGCTGCCCATGGCAGGGGGTGGGACTGGCTGAGATTTAAGGACCCTTCCAACTCAAACCATTCTGTGATTCTGTGATTTATTAAGAAGGACAGTGCTCTAATTTATTCCTACAAGTATCAGACAAAATGGATTTAGTCCAAACTGAATTTGGAATTTACAGTAAAGAGTACTGATCATAGACTCATAAGATGGTTTGGGTTCAAAGCGACCTTAAATCTCACCTTATTTAGTTCCATCCCCTGCCACGGTCCTCTAGACCAGGTTGCTCAAGTCCTTACAAAGTTAGGAAGTAGGACAGGACTTACATCCTTCGTATTAGTGTTCATCTTATCTAAATGTAGCAATCAAAAAGATAAGCATCTACTTCTTAGGACTCCTGAATAATCATGGGGGATGAACTACCAGACACCTGCCATGGCCCTTCAGAGGAGCCTATTCACGAGAAATAGCAGAAGTTCAAATGGCTCCTGAAGACAATACATTTAAAACAGTTAAATTAGATGGAGTAAGGAGGATACTATACAAACTTAAGAGCAGCCTCACTAAATTAGAGCAATTGTGCCCATATTCCCCAAACTCATCAACATCAGTTGCCTTGGGAAAGGAACAGAAAGCAACAATCCCCAAATACCTTCCAGCTGTGCTTTCATTTCAAATTCTGCAGGCTAATGCTCATCCCTAACAATAACCCAAAGCTCTGCTGGCATGGCATGTGAAGAACCCAGGGATGGCTGTCAGCAAGGCCATAAAAATAGATAGCCTGAGCTTGATGGCTCTGGAAATAATCATGCTGCACCACTGCTTTCAGCTGGTGTAGGAAAAGAAGGATGGGAAAAGCTCCTTCACGAGCTGAGAGTAAATAACTGACCCAGACAAGTTCAGACATCCTGCAGTTTCAACTTAATGAATTCACTGGACCCTTGACTAGATTAAAATAAATAAAACATTACACTTTCCCACTTGCAACTCGCCTCAAAATAGTCAGAAAAGAACTATCAGGTCACTTGAAGGAAACTAAAAGTCAGCTAAAACTTCATGGGTGTTAACCAACTGGCTACAATTGAAAAGCTGTAACATCAGTGGATTCAATTGTGCTATTTCCCACTCCTGTAGTCACTGTCAAAGGACTGGATTAATGCCAGCCTTTCTGTCCTTCTTACAGTCTTTGTCACAACAATGAGGCATTGCAATTTTATAGACTTGTATGTTCTCTCAAAGATAACAGTAAACAACATTCTTTTGACATTTTCAATGTTCCATAATTTTACTGAATGGTTCTTCTTATTCCTCCTTTTATACTCTCAAAACTGATGAAAAAATAAAATACAGAATTGTTAAGAGGTTAAAGTAGTGAGCCTGACTACTGTCTCTTACACAGCAGACAGGGCATAAAGATTTTTGTTTCACTTTAGATCGTTCTTGTCACAGCTTTCTTGTGAAGTAACATCACACTACACAACAAGCTCCCACAGGAACTGCAGATCATATCAAGCATCACCACTTCCCAACTTAAATAGTAGGCTCATTTGAGTCAACTCCATGCCCTTTAACAAATGCTTAGCAAGCCACACGTGCTTCTGTCTCTTTGTGTTCAGATATGTGTAGGTTCGGCTCAAGATAAATCCCAAATAAACTACTCTGCTACAAACACTCCTCCTGCAGAGAGGATGAAAGAGTCAATATGTGACAGATGTTTGTCACGCTGCTTAATACACCACTGGAAAGTAATGTGAGCCTGCAGTAACAGGGGGAGTGTCGGGAACTACGCTGCAGAGCACTAGTGGTGTCCTAAAATGAACTGGAGATGAAATAACACAGTAAGTTCTCAGTGGGAAAAGCAAAATGTAGTGCAGTTATCCTTAGGTGCCAAATCCTTGAACAGACTCTCCAACCGATCTACCATGTGGTTCCTCTGTGATTTCAAACTGGAGGCAAACTGATCACAGGGAAAAGATGAGTGGGGCAGGGTACAGTGCAGGCAGACTAAAGAAAAAGAACAGAGAGCACTACACCACTGACTGTAGAATCATTTCCTGGACTGCAAACACTTCACCTGCAGTTTCTTTTCTGTCTTGTGCAATATGCCTGCTTACACAGGGTTTGTGAATGGTGAAAGCACATTAGTGACCAGAGGAAAGGAAATTACATCACTGAAGTTTTACTGGTATTCAAATTAGATCTTTAAGTCAATCTTTGTTTTAATTTTTTCCCATAAATGTGAACATTTTATGTGTTTTATGTCAGCTACAGCTCCACAGACTCGAATACAAGTCTACACTCTGAACATGTGAAGACATGAACCTTGGGA
Organism: Lepidothrix coronata; assembly: GCF_001604755.1. Taxonomy (NCBI): domain Eukaryota; kingdom Metazoa; phylum Chordata; class Aves; order Passeriformes; family Pipridae; genus Lepidothrix; species Lepidothrix coronata. Next base: position 890,944 of record NW_016690304.1, read on the forward strand.
AGCAGTGGAGAAGATGTGAATGAGGAGAAAGTCACCTTTCAACACTGCAGAGTCTTGCTTTGGCTGGTTCCTTGTTTGGAAGTTGTCCTGACCTTTGATCACCTTCATCTGCCTCCTCATACCTTTGGGATATTCTCTCCGGAACCTGGGGGATCCAGACCATGTCCTCTTCTTATTCACCTTACAGGAGCAATCTCTTGCAACCAGTGGCAGAGAGATATTTCTGTTCTGCTTCAGGTTCTTGAAAATTCTGGATGCACCAGGTTTCTGGTAGTTGATGCTGAGCCTAAGGTAACATAAAAAGGAACCCAACAAAGGATTCTGCATAGTGGCTTGCATCTTCCAATCTCATTCCTGCTGCTGGTTGGGAAGCCACAATGTCCTCAGCAGCAATAAACTCCTCCACAGTAATAATCTTTGGTGCCTGGGCTAAGAGCAGAAGCTTCTCTCTCAAGTACTCAATCCAACAAAGTATTTGAGCACATGCATAACATTTAAGGGTAGAATATTAAATACTTTGCTGAATAACCATCTAAAATGGCATAACTTAATAACAAGCAAACTAAGTCAGAGTGCTCAGAAACACTTCTTCTGTGAAACCCTACTTTAAGACTTAGCTATAAAAAACCCAAGCCTTACAAACAGCTGAAAAATAGCTACAAGTTGTTACCAGAGGGGGTTATTTCTTTTTTGAGTGTTTGATGCCTTCTCATTCCTTTGATGTTCTCACAAACACTGAATTTTACAGGGCAATACAAATAAATGTAGATAGAACTTCTTTAAATAAATACACAGACTAATATTAAGTAGCTTTTTAAATGCTGTCCCATCAAATTGACTTTAGAAGAGAAGAGCATATATATTCCTGCGTGAAATGCTGCCTGGGGATGCTTTCAGAAGAAAGGATCAGAGGAGTCTGCACGTTGCTCAAGGCAAAATACGTCACATATAAAAGACCATGGAAGACAGGAAGTAATTCAAGAATTAGAAACACCTTTTGACCAAGAAAAACTGAAGGGCACATAGCATCTCATGGACAGAAAAAGGATACAGGTGATTTTCAGTGAAACTATTCTGGTCCCTAGAGAAGGACAAACTGGCTTCAAGCTACCACAGATCAACAGACAACTCTCAGCTGCTTCTGCAAGGAACCTTCCGAGATGTCCAGGAAGGAAAGAGGACTCCAGCTGGCAGGCTCTGCACAACAGCCCATCTCTCATCCATCTGAAATCAAAGCAGGCAGAGTGGAAAAGAAGGGCATTAATCTATAAATTATGTGGGTGATTTTTTTTTATTCTTTTTAAAGGAAGAAGAGACTCGTGTAATGCAAGAATATACGGAACATGAACACCAAAGGATAAGGGAAAAGAGAGAGAAAGCATTAATAGAGATCAAAGTAAAAGGGGGATGGACAATAAGATTACTCTGGGGTATAGACTTGATTTAGTTAATGCATTGGGCAAGGCAGGATAAATATACAATTTCTGTAAAGCAACACAGTACACTGCAGGAACAGAACAAAAGAACTAGAAACAATGGGGAAAGAGATAACAGGGAGATATCATGGGGGGTATGCAAGGACAGGAGGAAAGAGCAGAAATAGAGGTGGTGGTGAGCTGTAACATTTCAGAATCACAGAACCATTAAGGTTGGAAAAGATCTCCAAGATCATTGAGTCCCCCCTGTGCCCGATGCCCACCTTGTCCCCCAGCCCAGAGCACTGAGTGCCACGGCCAGGCCTTCCTGGGACACCTCCAGGGATGGGCACTTCAAACCTCCATGGACAGCCCCTGCCAAGGCCTGACCACCCTTTCCAGCAACAAATTCCTCCTCCTGGCCAACCTGAGCCTCCCCTGGCACAGCTGGAGGCCGTTCCCTCTCCTCCTGTCCCTTGTTCCCTGGGAGCAGAGCCCGACCCCCCCCGGCTCCCCCCTCCTGTCAGGGACTTGCAGAGCCAGAAGGTCCCCCCTGAGCCTCCTTTTCTCCAGGCTGAGCCCCACCAGCTCCCTCAGCTGTTCCTCATGGGACTTAAGCTTCCAGACCCTTCCCCAGCTCTGTTCCCTTCTCTGGCCCTTCTCTCTCTTTAAGGCTATTGCTGGGTAAACTGTGAAGTAATAAATATGAGAACAGACAGAACAAAGCAGGCTGGAGAGAGGCCATCTCCTAGGAGAGACCACTCTTAATCTGAGGGGGTACAAGCAGAGGTCACTGCTGTTACTCAGGAGACACATTCCCAAACAGCCAGAGCCCAGTGCCCTGATGCCGCGTTGCTCCTGGTGCCTGTTGTTTTACCAGGTGGGTAATACAATATATTGCAGACATACTGCTCAGGGAAAGGAGTAGCTATTGCTCTTGTAAGGTCTGACTGCAAACCAGCAGTGGGCTCTTGCATTGCTATACAAGGCAGTACCTTTCCTGGTTTATGCTCAGAAATCAGTCCCTGACAACAGTAGGGTCTGGTCATTTCCTGGGTTAGTGGTAGGGCCTCACAGGTTTTGACATAACAAAATATATATTTCACAATGTATATACACACCAAAATACTACACACAATGCATACACACAGTGTATGTTAAGCCAATAATAATGAATACTATCATTTACGTTTTCAGTTACTCATCACCCAACATTATTCTTATTAGAATAACCAATAAGATCAAGAGTTGGTTCTGCTTCCAAATTAAAGAATATATAAAACCAGACTGTAAACAAACATTTTCAATTAAAAAATAGAAGAACAACAACAACAACAAACCCTCCACAACAAAAACCCTGAAAAATTAAGAGCACTAGTACCTGAAATGAACAGAAGAGCCTTGGGACATAGATGAGCTCAGAAACTCAAAATCATCTAAAACTTTTTCTGAAAAAAGGAAAGAACTTCTTCAGAATGCTTCCAGCCCTAACGGGGTGATAATCACCCCTAAAGAGATATTAGCTACACACCAGTAGGAAAATAAGAAGCACGAGAAAGCTACATTTTAGAGATAAAAAGTGTAAGAATAATTTGAGAATGGCCCCAAATCAAATGTTTTCTACATAGTAAAAAGTGTCTTCACTTCTATAAATAGAACATAAAAAGAAGAGAATATGTTAAGATTCTGTAAGAATGGATTTAATATTATTTGTAAGGAATTTATTTTAGAATGAATACTTTTCTTCGGCTTTCAGTAAGGGAAAAAGTGAAGAGTCTAAGGCAAAAACCACACAGTCTAATGGGAATAAAGTACTGAAATGGAAGCTGCCACTGTCAAAAAACCCACACAGATCAAAGGATTTAATGTGCTTACACTGTGAGGACCAGAGTCTCCATTCCAGAATACATGAAAGCATCGAGAGATGAAGTGCAAGTGAAATAGGAGCGGCCTCTATCAAATGGAGGTGAGGCACTGCCTGACCAAAAAGGAGCTGAAATCATAGTTATACTTCAGAGAGAGGGCAAAAGGTGAGCCAAATAACAGCAGATCCGTCAGTTTTACCTCGATGACACTCAAGGCTCTTGAACACGTTCTGTAGGGAAGTGTAGTCGAAAGCAGGATGTAAATGGAGCAGGAGATCTGGCTGTACCAGCTGCCCCAGCCTGCCGTGTGTGGCTGTTCTGCTTTGCTTCTCTGGCACAGGAAATGGGACAGGCCCACTCACTGTGGCTTCTCTGAAGTAATACCTAAACCCAGGAACATGGAGATTAGGTAAAACATGTAAGGAACTGGCCAAGAGAAGAGAGGGAGGAAGGGAGAGTAATATAAAATGCGAAGTCAGGCGTTTGTTGACTACAGAAAGTTGTGTGAAATGCTAGGAGTGTGGCACCTGGAAATGACAAGAAAACAGAGCACAGTGTTGAGACCTTCTCTAGAACAGCTGCAAAGCTGTTCCCCAGATCTCAGTCAGCACTGGACCCAGAGAAGGCAGGAGGGTGATTAGAGCCTGTCCCCTAAGAGATGAAAAAAAGACTAAAAGTATTTCTTGTTTAGCCCAGCAAAATGCCAGCTGCAAACAAATACATCTGTGTTCAAGGTACACAGTGGAAATGTGAAAGAAGTCCAAAGCATAGTGCTGGCAAAGGATAAATGGGTAAACTGGCATGAGACGAGGCTTGCAAGGACAGGTGAACCCCTCCAGCCTGTGCTTTCTGTTCATAAGCACTTCACAGCAATAATTTAATCATAAATGCCTCTCATGGTGTTGAGTACACTGAAATTTGTCTTGCACTGAAGGCACTGTGTTTCAGTTTGGTAACCAGAACGTATATTACACTCTAATAATATGTTTCTACTTACTTAGGGGGGGAGGATGTGCGTCTTTTATCTCTGTGTAATCAGAGGGAGCAAAAAATCCCTCTCAGCGGACAAACTCAATAACAGGCATAAGAACACAGGATAATTCAGCTCAGAAAGGACTTCAAGGTTTCAAGTCCACCCTCCTGCTCAAGGCAGGGTGAGCTGCATGAGGTTCAATGCTGGCACTCACGGCTTCACCCTCTCTGGACTTGAAAAGCTCCAAGAGTGGAGGCTGCAGTACCTCCCTTATCAACCTGTTCCACTGATTAAAGATTTTATAGGAATAAACTATTTCCCTATATCCAGGTGGAAAAAAACCAACCCCATCCCATGTCCTCCAAAACACAACCAAACAACGAAAGTGAAGTTAGCAGAAAAAGATTATAGGTAAAAACGTAACAGTTTCCTTAGCTCAGACTTCTCTCTTTTATGAAGTACTCAGTTAAATGCAGAATAGTCCTAAACCCTCTGAGAAGAGTTCAGGTAAAGCATAATGTTTAATTCTAGCTACCAGTTTCAAACCTAAGTGTGGACAGAGCTGGAAAGAGCAGTGATCTAAATTGTCTCTTCAGATCCTTTCTTAACCCTGTGATTCAACCACTGAGCACACAAAGCACAAAACGAGCAGCTCTGGAGCATTTGCCACAATTTGCCTCCTTGTTTGTGCTGTGGTAAGAAACAGAGACAATGTGCCTCAAGAGACAGTGAGAAATGATTTGTTACCCCGAGTAGAGCTCCTCACTTTGTTAGATCCTTGACACCTGTTTGGGAATCGTCAAACATAAACTCTGTCCTTTAATTGCCCCGCACACCCTCTGTCCCACTTTCCTTCCAGAAACCTCAAGGACAGTCCCCATTTCAAGATGCTCAAATATCTGAAGGCAATAGAGAATGAGATATGGGTTGTGGGAAGGAGAGCAGGAGCAGGGTGTAAGTTAATCCAATTCACTGTAGGCTGCGTGACAGAAATGGGTCTTTAAGATGGGCATCAGTGTGCACAGTCCTTGGAGGAAAGTTCCAGGAGGTTATACCACACTTGAGAGCCAGCAGAGAGGTGCAGCAAATGAACTGAAATTACCTTCCCCTCATGGGTTTTCTGAAGAACAAATTTAATCTGACCCAGTACAGGAATACTTTAACTAAACTACAGTTTTATGCAAACAGAGAAAAGCAGAGATATTTTTATCTTGGCCTGGAAATGTATACTGAAAACAAAACCATCTAGTGCCTGCTCTGTATGGACTGCAAAGCTCAGCACAGCCAGCGATCAGTGTGGGTGCATGTCAGTGTTCACAAGCTCATTTAAATGTTCATAAGTGAGTTAACAGGTCTATATCTCCAAAAGGAAAAATACTGTACCAGTATCAACTAAATATTTGTTGATAATTTAAATATCTTTCTTGATTTTCATTAACTAATCACTGATAAAAAGTTGTAAAACATCTTTGCAATCTTTCCAAATATAAATCTTTTAAAAGATACTACAGATCTGTTGAATTTCTCAGATACCTATAATTTTGGCAGATTGATGTAATGAAGAAATACGAATTTCATAGAAGATTCTTTTTTCCTTTACGGGAACAAACATCCTAAACTATTTCACAGTGTTTCAAGTGTGCCCTGAAAAACAACAGAATCACTTCATTTCCATGAAAGAATGCAGACCCAACCCCATTTGAAGGCAATCATTTCTGTTTGTGGCATGTATCTTAAGCAAACGTACCATTATGGCCAGAAATACTTCAAGACAATTAAATTAAGTTTAACCTATGAACACTGCTGTTCATTCCTCTTGCATTAGTATAGTAATCCCAGAGAAACAGGTCAACATATTTTAGCTTTAATGGAGCACCCCATAGATATTCATTGACCCTAAAACCATTTATCTGGTGACTACTTTAGTTAATTATATTACTTTATTTTCCTGTTCATCCCATTGGTGCTTTAAAGGAGCCACTGCTTTTGTTTATCTTTGATTCAGTTTTTTGTTTGTTTAATTACCTCATCTGAAATTCTGCTTTGTAAATCAATCTCTTCTTTCAAGTGCTGATTAAGAGCAAACACTCAAACAAGCCTAGACACAAACAACAGAAGTTTCCCATCCTGGTGCCCAGAAGCTGCACACACTTTTACCTCTGAGTGATTTTGGATATTTTCAGATATTGAACACATTACTAGTTTGAACAGATGTGGACTTTGCCTGGAGGAACGTTATCTCCAAAGACTAAAGGATACCTTCCAGGGATGGTGACTAATATACTGAGGGCCTTGGAGCTTTTGAAAGGCAGAACCTGGAACCACAACTCTTGCAATAGTACTTTTTCTCTCAAAAAAAAAAAAGTTTATGAAACCTTAATTGCTGGTGACACCAACAGGGCTGACTGGACTTGTCCACCACAATCCTAAAATGCATGTGCATTGTTGGAGGGCACCAGCAATTTCCTCCCTTTCATTATTCAGTAGCAATTTCCTGCATTGCTTTTGACCAATTGCTCTTATCCAGTTACTAACTTATATAAGTGGAGCTAACAGAATTGCAAATGTTGGACAATATTTGTTTCAGGTCAATAAGGCTTGAAGTTCTTAAAATTCTCCAACTCTCTAACCCTTAAGATTCTATAATTATTTCCTCTTTCCATCCCATCCCTCCAGAGTGGCTACATTTCTGAAACTTGCAAATCACAGTAAAAAAAGGCCAAAGAATTGGTTCTTTGGGAGTAGAATCACGTTTGGGAAATTTACAACCATTCCCAAATATGAAGAGAGGCTTTTAGAAGTGAAAGGCAAAAAGCCAGGAGAATAGTCCTCAGAATTAGTCTGTACTATGTGTGTAACTCATATCTCATTTTTTTCAGATAGGTGATAGTGTATAATAGCAATCACAGGTCACTGTAGTATCTGAAGCACTTCAAAAAGTAGCAGAAATCTTTGTCTTCTCCAGTGATCTTGATCATCTAATGCTGACATTACAGAGCTGCCAGACAGCTCTTTTGTCACTGTCAGATCCCACTTTTTATCCCTTCTGTGCACCATTAGGCTCTCCATGCTGTCTGCTGGGGTGTGTGCAGAAGAAATGATGTTGTCTGGTGTTTTACCTTAATGTCTGTATGTACCTTGGAGTGCAGAAACAAATTCCACTGAAATTCTGTGACAAAAACACCGAAACCTAAGCACTTCCTTGTTCATAGCCCCAAATATCTCCATTTCAAATAAGCCTTGCCCAGGATAGAATTTGCAGAACCAGGTTAGGCCTACAGATAGTGCTTCATAAATCAGTGTGGACATATCTAGGTCTATAGGGGTACAGAAAAGAAAGACCCAAACAGAAAGCTCTTGAAATAACATTGTGTTGGCCCGGGTGTTTTTTAAAAAAGAAATTTTGGCTTAGAGCAAGGTCTGTGATTCTTTACAGCTGTCATATGCTATTGTGGCACAGGATGATTCATTTTAAAGTAGTGTAAAGGAGACAGCAAGAAAGACATGCCTTTACTCTATTTGCAGTGTAATGAATCCATGAAATACCTCACTAAATTCCAGTCATTGCATTAAAAGAAAATGAAGACGTTGGGCATATTTCATATATGCTCGATATACTGTACAGTGATGCATAGAATAATGTGTCTGAAAGGTTAATGAGAACTTAATTCCAAAATAAACAACGAAGAGGACATGCAGAATTGCCACCTGGAATTTCTGAAACCCTACACAGAAGCCCTCCCTGACATAGAGACACACGAAACTGAGCACGAACTTCAACTGTTTCCACACCTGAAGACTGAAAAGATCAAAGATCAGAAGCAACAGCTTCTGTGTAAACAATGGCTAATAAATCAGGATTCTGCAGCTTGAGAAAGATGGTTGAGGGAGAGACAACAACGTCCTACACAGTTACGAAGGGAATGGGAGTGGAAAGGGGGATTAGGTGGTTGTTTCAGTTTGCATGGTTTTTTTTACCAGAAGCAGGTGGCATCCAGCAAAGGTTTAGAAGAATTGAATGTGGGGTGGGTAAGGCACAGAAGTGAACCACAAAAGGGGGATTGGACAAATTAAATGAACAGATAGAGGGTAATGTCCCAGGAAAAACTCAGACACTCCCTGAGGCACAAACAGTAACATGGAGACTATTCCAGGGAAGTGCCCCAAAATGTTTCCTCCAGTCTTACACTCCATCCTGCTGGACACTGCCAAGCACAGGACTGAGCTGGCTTGGTTCCACACACATGTTCTTGCACTGCCCAAGGCAGTGGCACACTCGACACATGCCAGCTAAATGAGACCACCTTGTAGCATTACATTGCTGGGCCCTGTATGCCCTGTGCCCTGCTCCAGCCTCTTCCATCTGGGCTGGAGGCTGAAAAAGGCTGTTGTTAGCTAAAAGGCACCCCCTTACTACAAGATCACCCAGAGAATCACTTCAAACTGCAGAGCTTAAGAGACCTCAGGAAATTCTTCAAGCTTTTACCTCCAGGGTAGCTTATCCCATATATTTTTCTCTGCCATCACACTATGGAAAAATTTGTCTCCAGTTGCCAGTTTAGCTCTTGCACTGCCCCAAATCCTGACTTAACAGATGTCTCAGGGATTCAGTGGAAGTTTCACCATTCACTTTGAAAGGGTAAGATTTGATGTATTTGATGATTTAACATTGCTGTTTTGGTGTTTGTACAAAAGTAGCTCTAGCCATGAAGAATCTCAGCATCTCTAATTCCACCATGGACAGCCTGGAAACTCCAGGTGCCCAGATCTTTCAATAAGAGGCATCCCAAGCCCAGTGGAAAATATTTGTAAAGAGGTTATAATAACCATAATAGCAAATTATTTTTATTTTTATTTTTTTTTAAAGAATCCTTAATTGGACAAGACTTGCCAATCCATTATCATTGTCTAAAGAATTCCCAGTAAGGAAATGGTGTGTGCTCTGTGAGCAGTGCCCTGGGTTCAGATGGAGGGTTGGTGCTGAGATACTGAGGCAGATGGCAGTTGTGTCCTGTGCAGGACGTCAGTTTTGAAGTTCCTGGCAGCAGTGATAGTTTGAAAAAAAGCTTAAATATTGAGCTTTTAATCTTTTTGTTTATACTTTCAAAAAGTGAAAGCCAAAAACATTTAAAGTGAAAAATTAGCTCATAAGGTAATTCAAGTCACAGTATTAAAATGTAGCATCGTAGTTTCCGTGTTTCTTATTCTGCTGGTATGAACAATTCAGCAAACACAACAAAATAAAAAATACTATTAAATGCTGACGTGCCATAAATCTGCATTTTTTTTTCCCCTCAAAAACAGTATTTCTATGAAGAATGCTACCTGTGTGTACTTTCCAGAGATAAAATGTACTGGTAATCAGCTGGGTATCTGTAATCCTCTACTCCCTGTGCCTCCTGCTCCCTCTGAGCTCACTGAATTCAATGCTCTACTTCCTTTCGCATCCACAGTGCTGAGTACAACTTGATTATAATGAAATACTTTTCCACTTTGTTTTGCATTGGCGTTGCTGCCACTGATCCTGCTTTTCCCCTCCACACTACAGTTTATTTTGAACTCATAAGTGTAACTACTGGACAAGGGACTGTTTGTGGCTGAGGTCTGATTATGTACATTATAATCTTGTCTCAGTTCTCCTGGGAAAGTTGTTGCTAAGGTCTGGGAAAGGATATGAACTAAAGTGCTGGAAGATAAGAAAGGTAATCGTGCTGACAGCAGAGCAATATTTGCAACAGTAATAGCTGGCAGATGAAGAATTCAAGGAGGAAAACTACGGACACCAAGTTGCACACAACCCAAGGGAAAGAAAAAGGGTAGCAGACAGTATCTCAGCCCATTCCAGCAAGTGATGGAGACCAACACTCCAACAGTCCCTGGTTAGAGGGAACTCACTGAGTGCTGTCAGCACGTTAACATTGAGCACACTAGTCCCAGCTACCTGTGGCTGTGGTGGAAGACAACCGAGGATGCCTTTCTGTTCTCGTGTGTGCGCTACCCAGTCTCTTAGGGATGCCTGAAAAAGCAACCCCCAGGGTGATGGTTGCGCCCAGAATGCCCTCAGAGATAAAAGACTGGCTTCCTCACTGGCCTCTAAGTACCACAGGAACCCAAGGATGCCCACAGTTTTGCTTTCTTATGGAGAAATTGAGCTTCTGCCCCACCAAAAACATAAGGATTTGGTGATTTCAAGAAGCTCCAGAAACTGAGATTGAAATCTTACCACATAGCCAAGTATTTCCCTTTTTTCTCTGAGAAGTAAACAAGTACTAATGATATTACATGAAATGGAAACTTTTCTTCTCCTGTTTATAAATTTTTTTCTGCTTGCTGGGTGAAATCAATGCACGAGGGAAAAGTGAATGCAAAAGAACAAAAGAAAAGACAGTAAGAAACATAAGTGGAGTAAATACTTGAGACAGAGCTGTCTGTGCCAGCTCTGACTTTGAAAGAGCATTAGTTTTAGTCAATACAGAGGAATCTGAATTCACTATGTCACAGGCCATCCATTCAACAAAGTAATTCTGATCCATTTTTATTTTTTCTGACTGTATTTCTTACTTATTTGCTGATGCCTTCTTCCCCTACCAACCAGTCTGGAACAAAGTGCTTACATTAAATGAGAAAATTAATGGCCAGTGTTGCTTCCCCCACCAGCTGTAAGATCACTAAAATGCTCTGAAACCAAGCAAGAACAAATTATAAATTTCTAACATCCTCATTTGAATCCACAATATGCCCAATATCGCAGGGGTCTACAGGGAGCCCTCAGCCCATTGTTGCCCAGAGAAGGAAAAGAGAACACATGAGGTCACAAGGCAGGGCAAAGAAGTCCAGCAGAAGATACTGTCATAATTTGGATTAACAGATGGGATGGATCACCCCCTGGAGCTTCTCTCCATTAGAGGTTCCGTGAGAGCTGACGACTAGCTAAGCCCAACTTACAGACAAATGGAAAGGCAGAAGGTGTTCGATTTAGTTAGTCTTGAAAGAAGAAAACATTTATATTACTCAGTTCTAAGCCAGTTCAGTCTAACTGTATAACTTGTTTGTATATTTTTCAGTAAAAACAGTAAATCTCAGATTAAAAAAAAAGACCACAAGTAAGAGATTGAGAAGCCACAAGAAAGAATGAATTCCAGACAGGAAATTATCTTCAGATTCAACAGTTTGTTCTCTTAATCATTGTTATTCAACTGGCAATTTCAAGATGAATACCTGCTTTCCCTTAATGCTCTCCTCCTGAGAATACTGGCACTCTGTAGACTGCCAGACTAAATAATGCATTTCTAAGTTGAGGAAGCTTAAAGAGCCCAGGAAGACAACAGTAACAAATCCTGAGGAACAGCACTGGGGGCTGGCATAAAAGGCAGAGCAGACAGCCTCAGTGGCAGCCATAAAATAGAAATAAATCTGGATTTACCCAGATATAAATGTATGAGAGAAGCACACACCAGACCTGTCATTTGGATTTTTGTCCTTTTTTTAATGTTTTCCAGAAAAGCTTTTATTTACTCATATCCACACTTCTTTCTTAATAATAATATTCTGGAAGGGAGAGGGTTTTGAGATCAAACTGGTGTATGGTTTGGGAGTACTATATATACATACAGACTGTATGTACCACAGACCGGTACTATGTTAAACCAGTTGGTACAGCATTATAGAAATGAATTAAAGAAGATAATGAGTTCTTACTTATCTACCTATCCATGAGAAGATCTCATTCTCATGAAATAAAAAGCCTTTCTGGTCAAGAGCAAAGTAAAATTAGGAAATTCATTCCACTGCCAATCATGTAATTTCTCTGCAGTAAGAACCTTTCAGATCTTCCTTTGGTTCTCTGCTTGACCAACTCTTAAACAGAGCTTAAATCCAGAGCACAGCATAAAACCACAGCCAACATGTTCAAAAAACCACCTCAGTTGATTTCCTACCCACCAAAGGCACAAGCTCCTATCAATCAGCATCACAAAACTGCCCGAAGGTGCCTTGGAGCTGTACAGGAGCTTTGCCCACATGCCAGAATGGCACCTCTGGTGTCATTGAGTTCCATGAACCACTCTGATCTTTCATCTGGGGGGTCAGCTCCAACCTACCAGCTGTTTTCACTTCCTTTAATTTTTCTTACTATTTCTTTTTTTCTTAATATTTCTTTTTGGCTTGTTTAAGTGAAAAAAACATGCTGACAAAGAATATTTTCACAGAATCATAGAATATGCTGAGTTAGAAGGGACTCACAAGGATCATCCAGCCTAACTCCTGGCCCTGCACAGACACCCCAACAATCCCACCCTATCCCTGAGAGCATTGACCAAACCTCCTGGAGCTCTGGCAGCCTTGGGGCTGTGCCCACTGCCCTGGGGAGCCTGGTCAGTGCCAACCACCCTCTGGGGGAAGAACCTTTCCCTGAGATCCAACCTGACCCTGTCCTGACACAGCTCCAGCCATTCCCTGGGTGCTGTCCCTGCTCACAGAGCAGAGCTCAGTCCCTGCCCCTCTGCTACCTCTCGTGAGGAAGTTGGAGGCTGTGATGAGGCCTCCCCTCATTCTCCTTTTCAAGGCATCTTAAATGCTTCAAAAGATTTATGTAGGTCTGGGAACATCCTCACATTCCCTCTGGCTTTTTTCACAGGTACTTTGTTCTTGATCTCTTCTGGACTTTCTGCTGCTCTTTGTTTACAGCACAAGCAGGATGGGGTTGGGGCTCTGTAGGTATTTTACCTTCCTTTGGGTAAAGGTAACCCTTCTGTGTGCATTCAATGGACTTGTTGGCTAATTCAGCAGCAGGGCCAGACATCACTCAGCACTGAAACACTTAATTACCTCTGGGACTCTGTCCTGTCCTTCTTGCAGCCCACATCTAAGGGGATATCAGAAAATATGCAAAAATATTCTCCTTATGAGATAAATATTCCTAAATATTAACTTGTGAGCTGCCTTCTAAGAGTCTTAAAATAATAGAAACAATTAAAGGTAACTTCATTATTTCTTAACTTTTCCTGTTAATATTATAATAGAATCATCATAGCATCACAAAATGGATTGAATTGGAAGGGGCTTTAAATCTCATCTCGTTCCACACCCTGCCATGGGCAGGGACACCTTCCACTAGCCCAGGTTGCTCCAAGCCCTGTCCAACCTGGCCTTGGGCACTTCCAGGGATCCAGGGGCAGCCACAGCCTCTCTGGGCAACCTGTGCCAGGGCTTCATCACCTCACAGGCAAGAATTATTAGAAATAACACAGTAATAGGTGTTTCATAGAAACCTCTGTTATCCTGGGACTATTCTGCAATCCAGCACTTTCCTCAATTCAGTCTCAGACCACAGCACCCATTCCTGCAAAGACTACTACTGGCATTATAACAAAGATCAATGCAAGAAGGGGAGTAAAGAGGTTTGTTCTCCACACCCAAACCATAGCCCAGACTTTGGCAAACTCAAACCAGAGTGTGACAGAACTGAACATAAACACATGAAGCTACAAAATGGTACTTTTCTGACTTGCTCTGTGTCCAAAACAGATTATTGGAGTGATTATTGCAGTACAAGAGAAATTGATTTGAGTCTTGAACTTCACATCAAAATTCCCTGTTGTTTCCAGCAGCTCAGTGGGGAAAATTTGGAAGCTGCACACACACTGATTCTTCTTCTCCCCTCCAAAGCCATGAAGATCTGAGAAGCACTGTGAGGCCATTTTGGGAAGGAGGGCACAAGCTGATGATGTGAGACGTTTGTTAGTCCTTTGGAGCATCGTAGGTTCAAACCCAGGCAACAGAATATCAAGTTAATCTTGATTGAAAAGCCCTGTCTGTACTGCCCAGAACATCCAGGGCACAGGGCTCTGCACTTAAATGCCATAACTGGGAGCTATGCACACTCTTCTTTTGCAGGCACACGTGGAGATTCACGGACCTGCTTTGTATCTCATGTAAAAACACAGGGCAGCACTCAGACTGGTCCTTCAGTCCCTCTATGGCAGGTTTAAAACCTAAATTAAAAGTAACTTCATAGCAGAGCTGGAATAAAATATTCCAAATGCTTGCTCTTGCCACTTCATCATTATTAAAATGCTTTTACCCATAATTGTTCTCATTAGAACAGAAAAAAAAGCAAGAATATAAACAACACTGAGCTTGGTATGCAAGGGATGGCATCTCTATGGCTGAAGTGAATTTGCATCACAGGCATGTTCCTCAAATTGGAGTCAACAACTATTCCACATATGGGAAAGAATGAAGTTGAAAATGAATAGGAGGATGTGACAATCTGCCAAGTTGTGTGTAAATGTGATGGCAGCCTGAACAGCCTGGATGTAAGGAAAAGATTCCCAAAGATATTCTTTTACAAACATTATGGGTTCAAAGTGTTTTTTCTTTTACTTTTAAAAGATGCAGTGTGTACTTCCTTGATCAAAATGACTCATTAGGAAGAATTTATATTATGCATATTTTCCCCTTTAAAAAATGAAAATATGCCTTTAATTATTAACCATACTTGCTAAGAAGTAGATTTCATGGCTACATTTGATGTCAGGATTTGTCTCTCCCTGGTTCATTGAAATTATTGTAAGGTCTCTGGTGTTTGGAGCTCACTCTTGTCACAAATTGCAATATGTCAGCTTAGAAAATCAGTCCCTATTCCTCACCGAGTGGCCAACTCAGTGGCCAACTTCTGAACAAGGGGCGTTCCTGGACAAAATGACCTGCTGCCCACCAACAGCATGGTTTGAGAAAGGACATTTCAGAGCCTTTTAGTCATCCTTTGAATTTTAAAATTGTGTTTTAGAAATTGGTTTCCATCTTGGACTTCCTTCCCTCCTCTTGTCCTAAATACACGAGAAAGATCAAAGACAGATTTGCTGGTTCACTAGTACGTGTTATGTTCAATTTTCTTCTGTCACATTCACAGAAGTAAGAGCAGATGTTGCTAGAACATTCATGAGTTTCGTTCTGAAGTGTGCAGCCAGACATTTGTCAGGCTAATTTGATTTCCTGAGGACTGCAAGGAGGGTTCTGCTGGATAGTTCCCATCTGTGACACTGAGCCACTCCTGCCAAATTCACTTGAAGCCTCCAATGAAGATGTTCTCCCCTGAATTTTTGCTAAGGCTACTTTTTAGTGGTTTTCTTCAAGAAGTTTTTCTTCCTTTCTTTCCTGCTATTTACGCTGCTATAAGGATGGGGAGGAACAGGTTCAGGAGAATAAGGAAAAGATGCACATTCCCACAAGATGGTCACAATCTTTGCCATCTTAATGTTTACAAATGCCTACTAAAGCCAATAGAGAAGACTCATAGAGATTTCAGTGAAAGAATTTTGTGTTCTCCCACAACTGAAGAAACATTATAATTTAAATACTTACATACATGTCAGATGCAAACTTTCTTTTTGGACTAACTGCCTGCAAACCATTTTCTAAGAGACTTCTGGAAACAGCAAATCTCTTTATTGTGCATTTGTACGTAAAAGATTAAGAAGCATTTTGCAATGCCTTAAAACAGCCTTTAAATTTCAAGCAAATTTTACTATATTTACTCATTCCATATTTGAATTAGTAAATAAAATTCAATTAAAGACTTATTAGTGAATATTACCTTTGAATAAAAGATGCCAAAGTTTTTCACAGGATTGGAAATGCTTCCAGCTTTAGAGAAGTTATTAAATGGATTAAGGCATTATCTCAAAACTTAAGGAAGGTTTCCTAATGCTTTCTACATGACAAAAATGAAATTTGTACCCATATGAAAAGCCATTTTCCCTCCTTATTTTCTATAGGGATTGCACCTAGGTGTAACTTTTGGTAAGTGATGCACTTGGTTTATCCCTGTGAGTCAGACAGGTGCCCAAGGTGGGGGCTTAAATGAACATCACATCGATGGAAACACTGAGACACACAGTCCCTAATTTCGCAGAACTTGAAGGGTTTCCTTCTGAACACCTGGTGTGGTGCTGTACGTGCCCGGGGGCTTTAACGCGATCCTCAGGCAGAGGTTTGGAAAGGCCCTTTGTGGCCGTGCGGTGGCTGCGGGGGAAGACCCGCTGAGGGTGGGTACCGGTACTGTTGGCTGTTCGATTCCCTCCCCATCCCCTCCCCATTCCCATGTTCCACCCCATTCTCGTTCCCCTCCCCGTTCCTATCCTCATCCCTATTCCATCCCGGCTCCTCTCCCGCTCCCCACACCCATATCTGTCTCCATCCCTGTCCCTATTCCCATCCACCTCTCTCTTCCCATTTCCATCCCCATCCCTATCCCTATCCCCATCCCCCTATCCCCATCCCTATCCCCATCCCCATCCCTATCCCCATCCCCATCCCTATCCCC
>NW_016690304.1:907994-934649 GCF_001604755.1 Lepidothrix coronata
ATCCCCATCCCCATCCCCATCCCCATCCCTATCCCCATCCCCATCCCCATCCCTATCCCCATCCCTATCACCCCATCCCCATCCCCATCCCTATCCCCATTCCCAGCCCGGCGCGGAGGCGGCGCGGGAGCTCCCCCTCGTGCCCCGCGGCCGCGGCCCAGGGGCGGGGAGAGCGCGGGGTACACGAGGGGGGCATGGGGAGCACGGGGGACACGGGGAGCACAAGGGGGGCACGAGGGGCTAAAGGGGAGCACAAGGTGTGCAAGAGGCGACACCGGGCGCTCCCGGGGGCCGGTTGTCCCACCGCAAGGCAGGAACTCGGGCACCTCCCGCTCCCCTGCTCGCACAGGATTTGAGCAACATGGGCATTGCCGAGTTCCCTCTGTGTAAAAAAACCTTTGTCTCTTCATCTAGGGTAGTTTCTGCTAACGTAACTTTTAGAAAGGCAGAGCTTTGGAACACAACAGCACCCTCTGCACGGCTCAAGGGGCCTCTATCCAACCCCCCTTCCCTTCCAGCTGCAGCGGGCACAGGGAAGCCGAGCCACCCCTCCCTTTTCTCACCCACAGCGGGACAGAGGGGACACGCATCCAACACACCTGGCGTGTTCCTGGTTACAGGGATGTCTCCAAGTGTGTATAACGTTTTCATAGTGAAATTCTAAGGAAAAAAAAAGAATCTTATTATTCATTCTAAAATGTCAAAGTCCTAAATTAAAACTGTAAATTTATTTGGAAAAAAAAAAAAAACCAGAAAGTGAAAATCTTCGGCCTGAGTTTTTCTTGTACCCATTACACGGATGAGGAAGTGTGACTGTTGTGTATCAGAAAGGTAAGTCATCTTCATAAATATCTCCAAAGGCCATTTAGCTCTATCAGCAAACTAGGGAAATGAGCTATTTAGCATAGTTTAGTGACTGAGTTTTCATTTCAAGGTTGAATAATGTCTTAAATAAGAAAAACAAAGGAGGCTTTGAAATTTTTCCTAACCTTCAGCTCCAGTAACATGAAAACTAACTGCTGAATTCTGGGGAAGTGACCTATTTCTCAACACTTCAAAAAGCTTAAAACTGTGCAAACGACATTGACAAAAACACAACCCATGTTTTCTAAGCTCACTTCACACAATATGGTGAAAATCAAGTAGAATATAAACTGAATTCCTGGGAAAAGGCCTGGAGTTTCTAGAGGAAATGCACTTTTTTTAAATTTTTTCTTGATTTTTTTCTTCTTTTATAACATCTGACCAAACTGGATTATGAAGAAAAAACTGATCCCCATGTAGTCAAAATATATCCATTTGATGGAGAGCTCAGTTCCAATCACAAAATAAGTTAGGAAGTTTTTCCTGATCTTCCTCTTCAGTCAGAATTTTTCACCCACCACTGCCACCAGCAGGAGAAAAAGTATTTTGGCAATAAATGAAAGGATGATACACTCAACATTTTACAACTTCTTTTGTACTTCAGTAAACAGTGGACATCATCACTGTTTCTGAAGCTCCCAGAAGAGTTTGCTAAGAAATGAGGCCCTGCTTGGAAACAGTGCTCTCTGCTGCTTGCAGGTGTCCCTTGTCTTCCACTAGAAAGATGTTGAAAAAGAGAAATCCTTTAGCTTTTTTTTGTTTTGATTTTATGTAACTGCTCATTGTAAACGTGGCTTTTCCTAGAAGTACAATCAGATCAGAGTGCTGTCCATACCCTCTGGCAGTCTAAGTTTCCTATAGTGACAAGAACACGGAGAGAGAAGAAAAAGCCCCACGCTCTTTGCCACCTGCAACTGAAAGAGTGACCATAAAATCAAGGAATGGTTTGGTTTGGAAGGGACCTTAAGGGTCATCTTCTTCCAACCCCTGCCATGGGCAGGGACACCTCCCACTAGCCCAGGTTACTCCAAGCCCCGTCCAACCTGGCCTTGGTCACTTCCAGGGATCCAGGGGTAGCCACAGCTTTTCTTCCCAACCTGGGCCAGGGCCTCCCCACCCTCCCAAGGAACAATTCCTTCCCAATATCCCATCTATCCCTGTCATCTGGCAGTGGGAAGCCATTTCCCCTTGTCCTGTCCCTCCATCCCTCGTCCTAAGTCCCTTTCCACCTCTCCTGGAGCCCCTTTAGGCCCTGGAAGGGGCTCTGAGGTGTCCCTGGAGCCTTCTCTTCTCCAGGTGAACCCCCCCAGCTCTCCCAGCCTGGCTCCAGAGCAGAGGGGCTCCAGCTCTTGGAGCATCTAGGTGCCTCCTCCTGACTCGCTCCAGCAGCTCCATGTCCTTCCTTTGCTAAGGACCTCAGGGCTGGAGGCAGCTCTGCAGGGGGGTCTCACAGGGGCAGAGCAGAGGGGGAGAACCAGCTTCCTCAACCTTCTGCCCCCTTGGCCAGCAATGCACATTTGTGAAAGGCAGAGGTTTCCCCTGGACTGGGATGTCACTCAATGGCAACTGAACAAATAATGCTGCCATTAGATTCTGCAAATAGAACTACCATCAGACCTTCGTGATGCAGTCATCATCACTTTGTATAAGAAGAAAGGTATAAATCAGACTGTTCAAATTACCGTGGTATTACTCTGCTCTCCATTGCTGGCAAAATCCTGGCAAGAATACTTTTGAACAGATTAATACCTGTTATAGCAGAAGGAATTCTACCTGAAAGCCAATGTGGTTTTCGAGCCAACAGGAGCCCCACAGACATGGTGTTTGTTCTCAGACAACTGCAAGAGAAGTGCAGGGAACAGAACAAAGGTCTCTATGTAACCTTTGTTGATCTCACCAAGGTTTTCGATACCGTGAGCAGAAAAGGTCTGTGGCAGATTTTGGAACGTTTAGGTTGTCCCCCCAAATTCCTTAAAACGATCATCTCTCTTCATGAGGATCAGCACGGCCAAGTCAGAAAGGAAGAGCCTCTTCCCCTGTTTTTCCAACAGTAATTTCTTAATACATGACGATTTTCCATTGGATTTGCCATCGAGACTGATACCTTTAATGCAGTTATACCCCTGCATGACTCATGCAGACTCTTGGGCACCTGCACAAAGACCATGTAGCTTCCATAACACTCAGAAAAACAGAGGCCATGGAGCTTGTAAAATGGCCACAGAAGGTTAAACAAAGTCACTTATGAACAATAAGAAGAAGTCAGGAAAATATTTTGGTTCTGTGCATAACTTATTCCTTACTTTTTTCTTATAACTATAAAAATTCAATGTCTGAACACTTACAGAAAGCGCATTTTGTCTGTACATTCAAAAGTTAGTCACCCCGATTTCATTAGGAAGGGTAATGCACACCTTCTGAGGAGCTCAGCAGGATTTCAGAAAAACTGAGGAGAAAAGCAGCTGGCATTACTGATACTTCTAGAGTAGAACAGAAGAAATAAGATTAATGTAACCTTTGAAAACAAACACTCTCACAACCTCTTTTTAGAACACAGAACATCTAGAAACCTCACTTTTTGATTGACTGTTTTGCAAAATTCCTTCTGTATCACTTTTTATATGATACATGTATATATCTCACTGCAGCCAGGGATAAATCATATATATCTCTACAGCTGGTGCTGCTTTTGTTTGTGTAAAACCTTGGTTGTAGACTGAAATGATAAAAAGATGAACGTTTAGTGCTGGTTACAGATAAGAGGGCAACAGTGCTTCAGAAGAGACATAAAGTATTTGAAGTTGATGAGAAAGTTGAACATATGTAAACCCAAAACACAGCAACCCCTCAGCCCCACCTGCAAAGCCTCTTTTTTTTTTTTTGCTTCTCCCCTGCTGTGTACACAGAAAAAAACCACAAGAACAGTTCAACAATTAGCAACAATCCTTTCACATCAATAAACCGTTATCCTTTGAAATAACGTGGATATATTAATTCTTCAAAGCGAGACATTGGACCAAATAATTTCTGCAAAAACAACTGTGATCTGTTACAGACGCCCTTCAAAAGCCATGAGCTATGTATGAAAACAAGTGAACATTAAGAGTTCAAAAGTCCTCATTCTTAGGAACATGTGGAGAAAACACATTTAATGAAGCGTTTGGGTTTTTTAGGTTGGACTCTGCAAACACTCTCAAGGTGTTGAGATGAATTGTTCATCTGTTTAAAGCAGGAATGTTTTCTGACCATCTTCTTGGAGGATGGACAAAATTTGTCTCAAACTCAAAATGAGACATCAAAGATAAAAACATGCACATGGTGCTATGAGACAGGAATTTGCCACATTCTCATTAACAATCCATCTCTTGGTGTGACAATGACTTGAAACAGAAAGATGCAGCTGTGTTTTTTTTTTTCCTGATTTTTGAGTGTAAATTTCTGAAGGCAGAACAAGGAGAGGATCCAGCATAGAAGATACAGCCATTTAGGCAATGAACATGTTTTAAAAATTGGAATTTTATTCATGCTGACATTCTGGATGAGGCAGCCTGCTCTAGCATATGAATGATATAATTCACTAGTGTTAACATCAGTACTTACCAGGATCACAAAAACTTGGAGGACACTGCAGAATCCTCAGTCACAAAACTGCAGTCTGGATAAGCTGCTTTACAAAATGGACAGATTCTGTTAATTCAAAATTTAAGACAGTGAATCACTCATTTTGGCACTTGTTTAGCATGTGCTAGAAAAACAAATTACATTTTTTGTTCCTGTCAATGGCTGGCTTTCATAGCAGCCACAAGAGACCAAAATCCCCTGCTGAGTGTTTGCTGGCTTGTTCTCAATATCCATCACTCTTCATCCCCTCTAAGCCTGACTCTGTTTCAAGCAAAATGAGGTCAACCTGACCTAAGCAGGACATATGAAGCCAAGTATTTTGGGAATCTCCTCCAGAGCACACTCGAGTCAGCAAGCATCCTTCTGCTGGCTGCCATGGGCATTAGATCAGCCCTTGAATAACTTAGTTCCTGCAGAGAAAAATTCATCTGTGATCCTTGGCTCTATAAACAATACCTTCTACAAACAGTCTCGCTCCAGAGAAAACTATTTTACAAGACTTTATTTTCCCCTGCTTCTTTTACCTTGATTACAAATATTGTATCATTTTCTATTCAAGTTGACCAAAACATCATGAACACCATGGAAACACATTCCCCTTCCACAGCTCATTTATAACCAGCCCCAGAACACACCACCTTGGGTCAGTTGACCATTTACCAAGATTCTTATTATCTTTTATTTGCCAAGCATTATTTAGGCCTCTGTAAGAGCTTTCTTCAATTGCTGACAGTCCCTTGCCACCTCCAATTCTATTTTACACATCACAATCCATCAGGAACATGACAAATTCTCTTCTCTTCCTACTGTAGCTTTTTTGCTGCCATTTCATTATCTTTAGGTTGAATTGAAGCAGCACTGACTATTCCCGTGCATTTGGTTTTTTTCTGACCTGCGTAAGGAAAACATACCTTGCTTCAATTTTCTTCCTTCCACAGGACGTATGAATTTAAAATTTCACCTTTATTTATTTCCTCAGGCATAGCATTTACCAAGTAAATTCTTTCTCCTATGTATTTTATAAAAACACAGGAAAAAAAAGGAAATTCCGCTTACACATGTAAATTATACAGATAAAAATTGCAAGCATTTGGTAAATAATATGAGGTATAAAACCATATTTTTACTCAAATACTTTTAAAAGGACAAGAGAAAAGAAGTGGTATCTAGTTTATGGAAATAGATTCAACAGTAGCTGATGCTGTATTAATCTCCTCTCAAATTCACAATTACAAATTAGTTACTTTACAACTTTGTTCAACAACTTTTGAGGGATTCCACAGACTCTGGCATGATTGCATTATGCCATGACTCACAGCTAATGAATGTTTTCCAATTCTCACTTTCACAGAAATAAAATTCATGAATGAAGTGATTAGTTCCTAAAATAAGTTTTCCTTTCTAGTATTATAGAATCATTTTAAAACTGACCATGATCAAACTGTCAATGAGCTAATTAACATGATTACTTTGAATTTATTAACCAGAACTTGGTTATATATATATATAAGTATATAGTAATTATTGTTGGTTATATATATAGTCATTAGTCTTGGTTATATATATACGTTATAGTCAATATTTTCTATTAATTATTTCATTAATTTTCTGAGAAGGGAGGAAAAATGACAGTCACCTCTACCTTCCAGTCAACAACAGAGAAAATTCTTTAACTATTATTTGAAAAGCAATGGAATTATGTGAAATAACATTCTGAAACCTGGACGGTGCTACTTGTCCAGTTTGGGGACATACCATCAAATCAAGACAAAGTTCCACATGAGTATGTCATGCCAGATTCCATCTCTGTTCAAATACTCCAATTTACACACGGTAAAACTGCAAGAAATAAGATTTTTGCTGTTCTGATAACGAAGTAAGGAAAAAAATTGATGGCTTACTATATTTCAATGTTAAGTTCGTGGAAATCTCAGTCAATGATAAGATTAAATCTAAACTCTATGAACGAGGATCGAGAACAAGAACTTTGTTTTCTTTTCACCCCTTCAATTTATTAGTCATTCCTAAGAGCTTTGTCAACAAGTGACCCCATCAAAGGATTTTATGCCTCTTCAGACTGTTCTTACACTTCCAAAACACTACTGTAGCTCTTTTCAGCAGCTCTCTGCCAGCTACTGGAGACTTTTGTACTACTTCTGTTTCTCTCTTCACCAAATCCTGGTTTTTTTTCACCAGCTCAAAGGAAATTACCAATGCTTCAGCGAAATCAAAATATGCAAAACCTGACAGTTAAAAAACCCCAACCAAACCTCTCCCTATGCCCAACACATTTTGCTAACTATTGAATTTGTCTTTACTTCCAATTTCAGCAGCTGAAATTTTCTATGTGTTTGTCAGCCATGTGGAAAACCCCGGCACCATCGCTTCATTTCTGTGCCTAATTAGCTGCACAAAACCAGAAAATCACCTCTCAAGTTGCTCTTTAACAAGCCCTGTTATTATTTTGAATATATTCCCCTAACAAGTACCAGCACTGGTGTTAAAATTTCTATTCAGCACACATTTATCCATTGGTGCACCAGAAAAAACTTTTTTTACAAAAATCTATTAATTAGCACTATATTTCTTTTATTTACAAGAAGCAGCAAATCCACTATTAACTTCTTATCAAATCTCCCACAAATAAGCCTATTTTCTTATTGTGACAAGGCTTAATTCAGCTATGAACACTCCGTTTTGACCTACCTTGCCCTGAAAAAGTGAACCAGAGAACATCTGATTAAGTGATAGCTTGAATGGATTTAACCTTTTTTACCAGTTTGCAATAAAAATGCAATAATAACATCTTTTCCCTGTTATTTCTGTATTAGCATTAGAAATCCTAAGAATATTCTTAAAGTCACCTCTAGAATGCTTCAGTAGAAGCACTAATAACCTTTAAGAAAAATCCTGTGTTCCCCAAAATGCTCTGAAGTAATATTTTACCATCTGCTTTCCTCTACAAGAGCAATGAGGGTGATTATAATTCAATTACAGACGAAGGCAGGATAGGTGCAAGAGACATTCTTTCTTGTCTTTGCTAGAAGAAATCAGATCTGACTGTAAAGGGCTTGTACAAATGTGTAAAAATTGCATCCATATGTTATTTGCTTTTGCTTTCTCCCACAACAACAAACTGAGCAGGCTGAGCTGTGTTGTGCACTGTGCTATGGCAGTCAGAACTTCTCATCCCTTTTCAAGTCTTCAGGTATGTTTCCATTATGCTTCCTGATAAATCCCCAAATAAAATCAGTCTGATACGATGGCAGAATAGTTCAGGATAGGTGCTTTCCAGGATTGT
Organism: Lepidothrix coronata; assembly: GCF_001604755.1. Taxonomy (NCBI): domain Eukaryota; kingdom Metazoa; phylum Chordata; class Aves; order Passeriformes; family Pipridae; genus Lepidothrix; species Lepidothrix coronata. Next base: position 915,781 of record NW_016690304.1, read on the forward strand.
TGTCAATGTGCAACCCGGACCTTTAATTTGTTAAAAAAGACTCCACAAACCTTGGTAGGGCACGGGGTGTAAAACAAGGACTCCTGAAAGCTCAGTGCCAGCCTGTTCAGACCACAGTGTAGTGAACCACCTGTGTGGTTCCAGACTGTCTGTATTATGTATTGTTTCTTTATCCAATATTTACTCCTTCAATCAAAATGATTCTCTGTGAACTCATCAGCATAATTAGAAATACAGGAGACGTGTGTGGTCCTTTCTAAGTCACCTGGAACCTAATCCTCGCCTGTGGGCTGGCTGAACCAGGTGCAGAGCACATAAGGCAACCAACATTTACCTGTCACTAAGAAAAATGCATTACCCAAAGGTACCTGCAGAATTAGGATACTTGGAAGAACAAACTGGTTACTGGGAAAATGTTGGTTACCTTTGAAAACTTCGTGTTTTATTGTTAAATGGGATAATAACCCCTATATCAGTAACACATTTGGAAAACCAAAGAGGTTTGAAAATACTTTTTCCAAAGCAGCAGCTCCAGAGCACAGTTAGTTCAGCAAATCATCAGATTTGAGGATGAAACTTCTATTCCCTGAAGAGAGTAGGGGATGGGAAGCATTTATCTAGTGACCATACACATAGTAATCCACAGATAAAGAACACGATGAGAATGAAATCAGGAGTCTGTTGCCACAGAAGGGTCGTAATGGCATTATGGAGAAAAGCCACAGGCACCTCTGACACATAAGAAGGACATGTGTTCTCTTTAGAACAGGAGTTCACACTGTGTCCTGGGAGCAGCTCTCACACGCCCAAGATGATTCTTAAGGTATTTTCTGACAGCTATTTGACTGAGACTCCATTATGCTTAGGAATCATTTCTCTGGAATGTATGACATTACAAAATGAAGAAGACTGCTGAATACCATGTTCTAGCAAGACAGAAACTGTCCCAATCTTTCCAGCAGAATTTGAACTTTTCCAGCATTTGTGATAAACACATTAACTTTTCTTTATAAACGATGCCTTCACGTGAATGAAGCCCAGGACAAGCTCCCACTCCCAGGCAGAAGCAGCAATGCCAGACTTCCACCAGAAAAGCTCCTTATCTCACCTCTGCTTAGGCAGAGAAGAGAGTTTCACTCTCCAAGGAAAATATGTACAATATCCAACCTAGTTTGGATCAGCAGGGGACGTCTGGAGTCTTCTCTGCAGCAAAACCTTTTGATATGTATAGCCTGCCAGTAAAAACAAACATCTACCTCATGCCAGCTTTACTAACAGCACAGTTTTGCAGACAGAAATAAGACCAAATTGAGGGGAAGCACTGGAGACTTTCAGTGAGAAAAATTATATGATGTTCTTTCTGTAATAGAAACAACTCCCTTAGTATTCTTTTCAACCAGATTAAAATAAAGTAAGAAAAATCCCTGTTTCTAATGACTCTCAGCATAGCTGTGAGATACATTCAATTGTGAGGAAATCTGTGTAAGAACATGCATTTTAAAGCATGCAGGAGACAGTCAACCTTTGACAAAAAACAGTTCACAACTTTAACACAGCCAAACTAGTGCTCTGCCTGTAATAATGATAATCCTTTCTTTGCTGTTTCTTAAGCACCAAAGAAGGTGAATTACAAGGATGACTGACTCTTTGGTTCCTGTGTTTAAATATCTAACTGAAAAATCAGGCTGCTAACCAAGGAAGAGAGCATTAGCTTTAGGTCATTATACACAGTACTGAGTATGACAGGGTATTATACAATGCAAGATTCTTATTATCTTCTTCTTAATTCTTATTATATTTCTACTATACCAGCGGAATTAAGGTGAAAAAAAGACCCTGATCCATTCAAAGAAACCCATTAAGGACTAGACCTTAAGATAACATTACAAAGTAACAGAAATAATTTTTGCAGTAGCTACTTCAAATTTAACTTCAAATGTTATCATCGTACATTTTAAAATCAAAGCTATCAGGTGATTCGTCATTACTGAAATAGTGCATAAATATATATATATTCAAACCTTGCATACCAATTTCAGTTGATCTTTTTAAGTAAATGCTTCTCAAACCTAATATAAAGTAGGAAAAACACTAGACAAAGAGAGACACCTTAACCATACATACCTACAAAGCTTCTCTTCTTTAATACTGGGAAGGAGTAAAGGGGAGCAGCAATATCTATTCTTACTTTTTAGCCTAGTCCCAGTAGTATACGAATATCTGTAAGACACAAACAGTAAGTACCTGGCAAAAGTATTTGAATACCTCTGAATTAAATAAAATCTTTCTCTTTATTGGCTTTAGCAGTGAAAGAGATCTGCCTAATTCAAAGTCGGGCTTTTCGGTTTTCTAATAAGAACTGAAAAGATGATTTATTAAAAAAAAAAAACCAAACCAGCAAAATCAGTGCCAGAAGTATGGGAAGTCCTGAACCAGCACTTCTGCCTGTGCTTCTCCCCCTGGGCTGAGTGCAATCAGCAAATTATCAGCCTCTGTCTCCCTCATCCCTCATCTCACTGCCAGGACAGCCTTCCTGACTTCCTTAGGAGAAAGAAACCAGACAACATAAGGCTCTAAACACAGCCAGAAGAAAGGCAGAAAGGAAGAAATAAAAGAAAACAAGTTCCCCACTTCCCATCTATATCTCATTCTCTCACTTCAGCTATTTTTCTATCACATCCAGAACTGCAGCTTCTCCCTGTAACTTAACAATGAGCCTCCTCCATCCAATTGTGTTTTCCTGCCTTGTAGTCACAGCTGGGACAAGGCAGCACTTTGGTTTCCTCTTAATATACAGAAGAATTCTTTATTAATTTGCATTGAAAATAGAGTGGGTAGCCTTTAGAATAGACCTACCTTGCCATAAGATACTGAACTGGTGTCAAGCACAACCACAAGTCTCCACTGAGTTTACAGCAATGACAACCAAGGCAAAGGCTTTTTTATTCTGGAAGGGGACAACCCTGTGACACCTGAAGTCTCAGGGAGTATTTTAGATCTTGTTCTCTAAGACTTTCTCCTGTGCTGTATGAAGCTTTGCACAGAGAAAGTTAATATTGACATAGAAAAAAAGTACAACAGTCTGTATTTTGAGAATTGACAGGGGAAAACTTTTGTCTTCTCTCATATTTATTGAGTTGCTTCATTTGAGAACAATACAGTTTTGTGCATTCTACATACCAAAACCTACTAAAAATGGTTTCATTTAGTTATCACACTACCACAGCAAAACCCCCCACCCTTTATGACTAAATTCCAGTGAAAATCTCACAAATTAATTTCAAAGTATGCTTGCATAAATCATAGTTTTTTAGATCTATAGAGCCTAGCAGTCCATGAGAACTAGTGATCCCAAGTTGAAACTAGAAAGTATGTACTAAAACTGCCCCTGAAGCTAATGATGTGCAAACCACACGACACTACAAATCATTTTCCGCCGATGAAACAAGAAACCCAAGTTTCAGAAGGACAAGAATCAGAAGGACAGACTCATGAAAGAAGGGTAGGCTTTCAGTTTGGCACCTTGGAAGTAATTGAAGAGTGCCCTAAAGTGCCCTAAAATGTAATATGATATAATAGACACCAATTTAAAAGACTACAAATGTTCTTCTGCAGTAAACTCATGATCACGAGTTATAAAATCCAGTGTTCTGCTGCTTGTACTGCAGCATCAAAGCTTTACTTGGTCTTCAGGTGATGTTAATGAGGAGAATGTATTCTCCCACTATCAAGCTCAATTTGAAAGAAATCCCAGCCTTACTTTAAGCTAAATCAATTTTTAGTTCTTTCACTGTTCCTTCCTTCTATCAAAACGAAGGAAAAAAAAAAAGTCCCATTCACAGGAGCTAGAGGAATAAACCCACAGACCAGTCAGCCTCACCTTGATGGAAATAAGTGAAAATTAATGGAGAAATACTTATAAAATAGTAGGCCATAAAAAAACAAAACAAAAACAAAAAACCGCACACACACACACAAAAACAAAACACAAAAAAACCCCCCAGGGTCTACTGAAAACAAGCCATGCCAGAAAAATCAAATCCCATGATGGGATAATCACTGGGATGGAATCTAGGGAAATGGTTGACCACAGCCAGCGAAAGGCAATGTGACTTCACTGCACCGCCTTGGTCCCTTCGTCTTTTTGGGAATGTATTGCTGGCTTCCAGCAGTCCAGAGGATCTTTGGAAATTCTTAGAGTTGATGTGTAACAGGGTAGACAAAGAACAAATTTTTCTGGTGACCTTGTTCATTTCTAGTACAAAAGTTCAGGCTTCCTTAGAGGTTAACAAAAGATGTGATATTCTAGATGTGACATTTTATATAGAAGTATTTTTAGCTTAAAGAAAAACAGTATTGCTTGAAGCAGATTGTTAAAAAGAAAAGAAAGTCCACCCACAGTTTTGTAAGCTAAACCAGCAGCAATGAAATTAAACAAACTAATGACCCCAATCAGTTATTTCAGAACATGGTTCCCAGGGAAAAAATTCTCCCATTTAACGCTAATGGACTGACCACACGGGCACACTGACATTTTGGCAGGTGACAAATAAAAAGGCTGTTTATATTATGTATTCCATCTAGGTACATTTTACACATACACATATAACCTCAGGTGGTAATCAAGCTGACTCACATTTCCTACTAGTAATGTAAAAGTTTCTCCTATTTAGACAAACTATAGTGTGCAGAAATTAAGGTTTCGAAAAGAGAAGACAGCCTCAGGGTAACACCAGTGCTTTTCCTCAAGGAGAGAGCAATCAGTTCAAGTCAGATCACCTAAAGACACATACATTTTATTCAGTGGAATGACAAAATACACACATAAGGAATTACTTTATTTCTTTATGATAGCAGCACTAGTGTCATCAAAACCCAAGGCCATGCCAAAATTGCAGTCATGGGTGTGCATATACACATGCACCACCCCCCAACCACCTCCACCAGAGACAGAATCTCGAATGAACTGAATTAAACACAAAAGAATGGAGAGAAGTAACCAGTTTGGGGTTACATCTTTGAGAACAACACGAATAAATCAAGGATTTCCACCAAAAGTAGGCAAGTCTACCCAATCCTAAAGAACGAGTAGATCACCAGTATAATGTACCATGCACTTAGTCCCCCAACAAGATTAGGTTTCCATGCTTACTGCTCACTGTGACATTTAAAAACTCTTAAGTACCAAAGCCCAAATGTGGGCACAAAGAGCACAGCTCCCAGTGAAACTGCCCCCAGTTACCCAAGAGGTTCCCAGCCCCCTGGGGATGATCATCTAGACGGGTACATCCTCAGGCAGTACAAGACTGTCATCCTGGAAGGTAGAACTCAAGCAAGAAAGGCACAGAACTTCCTCATGTGGCAGCCTGAGACTGTGAAATGCTCCTGCAGTGTTTATTGAGTACAAACTTCCCTGCTAAATGTGAATGGATCTCTGCAATCCATACAAGGCAGAGACAGGAATGGAAAACAGATTTACTTTGGAACAACAGGAGTCACACTGAGCCACCTTTCAGTCTGCCTGAGCCACCCACCCATCTCTCACCAGGAATATCTCCGGATGAAAGGAAAAACATGTTCTTCCTTGTTCCCAGGCAATGTTATTACACTACACAGTGGCTCAGGGGAAGCTACAGCTTCTCTACACATCTCACATGCATGGTGGAAAGCCCTGGAAAACTATTAAGCACTGGAGGAAGAACAGAGACTGACAGAAACGGATTTTATTTTTTTTTTAATCAAGTTAACAACCACCTCCTCCACTGGAAAAGTAATGTTCCTTCAAAACCTCATCTGAACAGTTAGTATTCAGGTTGTCTTTGTGCAGTCCACCCTGCCTAAAATCCTCTTGGCTTGGGGAGTCTATTTCCAGAGTAAAGAAGCATTTTCTCCTCACAAGTGAATTTCTTTTCTGCAATACAGCTTTTCAGTCTACACCTTCCAGAACTTCATGGACTAAGTAATGGGACAGCCTTAAGATTTCAAAAAAGAAAAAGTAAACTTGCATATTTAGTTGTTTGCTACTTAGATAGTGTTGTAAGTTCCTCAGAGGGGCAGTGTGTAGCTGTGGAGGGTGGACTACTGCATTCAAGAAGAATCTCTGCTCCTAATTCAAAATATTTCAGGACAACCTTTTCCCACGAGTAGGCACAGTTCCCAGGGAGCCACAGGAGAAAGTCCTGTGGGGTTTCCATAGGTTCAGCAGTCCTTTCCAGACATACAGCAGCTTGTTCACCTGGCAGCAGTGGAGGGAAGGAGTTGTACTGTGCTCCATGTCTCCAGTTGCCCTTCTCAGGCTGTTGCAGGTGCCCAATTTTTATAATACAGACATTTATAAGCTGCTTTTGTTGTTGCTTTTTCAACATGGAGAAAAAGGAAGGTTGCTATTGAGGGTGCCTGACATGCAGAAAATTTTCTTTTCAATACCTCAATTAGAATCTATTTTAAAATTTCTATGCATAACACATCAGACTGACTGTTACAGAAAAGAAAGTCACTTCTATTTTAATATATTCCCCGAATAAGGTATAAATAATGAGACAAATACAAAAGTAATGAGAGAGGCAAGCAATGGTGCTACCTTTGAGATGTCTGGAGGCCACAGATAACTTCCTTGGGCGCTTCACCATGGGTGGAATATCCTTAGGCAAATGCTCTGATTACTCCCAGAGAAGGACAGATTCAGCTCTCTGATGAGAATAAGTGGACATCCTGCCTGGAAAGCTGGGAAAGTGTGTGCAGCTTTATCCCTTTACTCCTGATTTTATAACCTGTCACAATGAGGAATCTTCTATAACTTCGTTAAAACTTTTACCTCCCAGAAAATGCAGATCAAGAAATGCCTTATGCTTAGCCATGGGGGAAACTGTAATGACATAAACGCAATGTAAAATGTTTAAAACATTATTAGTAGACAGTCTTTATTGGAAAACTCATGAAAATACAGAAAGCTGTCAGTTCTTGGACCCGAATTACTATAGAAAAAAATTCTGCCTGTTTTTCAAAGGTATTTTAGAGAAAGCTAATAAAACAGTAAAGTCTCTAACTCTTTTCTGAAGGAAAAAAATCTGAAAAAAAAAAGTTAAAAATGAGTATTAAAGAAAGATCATCACTGTCATGCAATTGTTAGGAAAAGGATTTTGGTGAAGTACATTTCATGCACCGAGGTTTTTTGTGAAATATATTCTTCCATATACTAGGAAAACAGCTCACTTGACTTGATAGTACTAGATCCCCCTTGTCCCAAATATCATGAAGTGGTGCCCAATACTAGGATTATGAATACAAGTAAAGGACTTTTTTTTCATTCACATGCAGACTTTTATAATAATGGAAATTCTCTTTCATTGCTGAAATATCAAGAAGATATTAAACACAGTGCAGAGGGGGTTTTGTGCCTAATTAGGGATAACCTAATTAGGTTCTTTTTCTGAGTTCTGTGAAGTGGTTGTAGAATCACACATAACAGAAGCATGAGGCAATGGAACAATAAACAAGAAAACAAAGAAAACAGTACATCAGAAGGCCCAAAAATCTTTACCGCAGTGACTATGGTAGCGCTGTAATAGAAATTTGGTGGATGTGGTCTTACAACTGGAATGCCAAAGTTAGTGGCTAATTCAGAAATCTACCACCAAAGAAACAGTGACTTGAAATAGAAATAATCTTGCAGACAGAGAGGGTCAAAGGTAGTAACACTTGCTGAAAATCAAAGTAAAAACATAGGCAGATAGGAGAGGTCAGCGGGGCAGGTCATCAGCCCAGCAAAGCACACAGTTCGAAGGGGTGTTTAGTTTCAGAACTGAGAAATGAAGTGACTGGCAACCAAAAGCTTTGGAATAAAAATTAATCTCCAGGCAGCCTCCTGCCCATGTACCAGTGACACCAGTCTGTCAGGGCTGGCCGAGGATGGCAGGGAATGGCTGGTGCTGGGTTTTAATGGGGAGCGGTGAAATCTTATGATTTTTGCCAGGAATGAGCAAAAAAGTGACACATGAAGATGCTGAAGGAAGGTGGACAACACAGGAATGTCTGCCTGGAAACCTTCTCTTGCAGGGCAGCAACTGCTGTAAGGATTGCATGGGGGTACAGCATGCATGGGAAGCCTGTTTTCATAAACTGAAATGTTCTCTGGAACCCAAACATCTGCATATCTGACACAGCAGCTGTAAGACAGCAGTTCTAGACCTCGATCCCTTTAAAACAGAGCTCTTGAGTTTCAAAGGGACCAACCACTCCCCTCACTCCTACCAATCTGCTGAGCAGTGACACTAAATGTTATTAACCCTTTCTTGGGCAGTTCAAAAATAGGAACCCTACAGAAAGGCTGAGGCCAGAAAGATAACATTGACCTGACACAGCACAGGCAAGAGTGAGGTTTTGCTGGAAACAAAGCGATGGCAGCCCTATGAGGCAGCCAGGATCAAGCAAGCTCAGAGTCAGAAGACCATGGTAAGAAGACCAGCACATATCTGGCCCCACTGCTTTCACTGCTTTAAAGGCAAGGCTGGGCTCCAAGTCGAGAAGTATTCCAAGTTGGTTGATAAAAACAGAGGATTGAACAGCTGGAAGTCAAAATTTGGCAAGTTAACCACAAGTTAATATACAATTAAGTAGCATAAGGAAACATAAAAAATAGTGAGATGGGATGTGGCTGCCAAAGTAGAGGCACCAAGCACTGTTTTTGATGCCCTGGAGCATTCCTCACTCGACAGCCATCTGTCACTCAGGAAGAAACCATTTTCCCACAGGTCCTGACTCACACCTGCAAGCTGAACACTGACATCTCATACTCCCGGGCATCTCACGCCCTAGAAGTCTGCCTAGAGGAAAGCCCAACTTCTAGGAGAAAACATCTGTTTATGATCCATGAGGACTGATCTTTCAAACTGACAACCGATAGAGCTATAAACCCTTTTGTCCTCTCCTTTCTCATGCTTTCTTGGAGAAGGCAGAAATTTTTGTGTTATTGTCGACCCATTGTGAGCACTTTATGGATTGAGCATATCACTAAAGTGAGCCAGGAAGACTTTGCTTTTCCATACTATGTAAAATCTGTTTTTTTCTGCCCTTCTCTGTGGCATTTTAGACCAGCAGCGAAAGAACTGCATGATATGGGTCACAGCCCCCGACACCACAAAACCTCTCATGTTCAGAGTCACTGATCTGGGGGTAGGAAGGAATTCTACATTTGGCGAAAAACACAGGATCTTTTGCTTTCTCTTTGTACAAGAAGTAATTTACCTGCTCAAACAATCTGGTATATCTTACAGTATCAATTCCTTGCCAGTGTAAGGACCCTCAGGCACTGGTAGCACTCCTCTTCTTTGCTCATGGCAGCTTCTGGCCTGAGGAATGATATTAAAAATATAGATTCTAGAACACAATTCTTCAGGATTCCAGAAGTTCCCACTTCTCTGGCTTCCATAAATGAATGCCTACCTTCATGGAGAGCAAAGAAAAAAAACAAAAGGTTTTGGGCTGTAATGCCATTATGCAAATATAATGTCCACTTACTCAATAATTAAATTGCACACAGACTTTAACATTAACAGAATCTTGCCATTATGACCAGAAATTATCTGGCAAAAGTGCATCTGGAATATTTCAAAACATCTAAAGAAGTGGCCATTTGAAGCTACTGCATACGATGCATCAAACTTACTTGGAAAAGACAAAATGCCCCCTATCTGAAGGCAATTTTTCTGTGATACACAGACTGAACACAACCCTGAGAAACCTGTTTCCATGCTTAAGTTCTTAAACTTTAATTTCTTCACTACCTTTATTTTGAGAAATTTTACTTTGCTCTGCATTTGCAATAGAAGACAATATATTATATATATTACAATAGAGTGATCAGTGACAGAATCCCAGGAAATGGCCTGAAGTTCTTCAGGGCAGGTTTAGGTTGGATCTCAAGGAAAGGTTCTTCTCCTAGACAGGGTTGGGCACTGACCAGGCTCCCCAGGGCAGTGGGCACAGCACCAAAGCTACCAGAGCTCCAGGAGGGTTTGGACAATGCTCTGAGGGACAGGGTGTGACTCTTGGGGATGGGCCTGGGCAGGACCAGGAGTTGGACTCAATGATCCTTGTGGGTCCCTTCCAACTCAGCATATTCTATGATTCTCTGACAGTAGATTTTCACGTATTTTCATTAGTAGTTAGATTTTAGAGCAGTGTTACATTAATAGAAATTAAACCCAAGGATGGAAAAGAGTGACTATTAACTATTCCAGCTTCTATATCTTCAGCTGAAAGCTCTCTGGCATGTGTTGGCATGATCTGATCCTAACCCAGTTACTTAATATGTGAATTTTTCTGAAGAAAAAAACAGTTAAAGTAAGTATGCATATTTACTTACGAATCAGGAGTAGTATATATTCCTGATTTACTGCTCTTTGCAATTTAAGGTACTTGTAATGTCCTAAAAAGTTTAAAACAAAATTCTGTGCACTGAATGACATGCATATATTGCAATAGAATAGTTTCTAAGCTACAAACAAAACCGACTAAAACAGTATTAATGCTTCTCCTGTCAACACTTCTATTCTTCAAAAGAATGAATACAAAGGCATTTCCAGTCAACCAACCTGGTGTCCCAGAATCACCATCCCTCACAGATGATTAGAAGATCATCACATTGAGAGAAAATACCCTTTCACCGCCCACAGTCACAGAATTATGGACATTCCACTACCCCAGCAACATATTAATCACAGGTTCCAGCCTAAATTTCTTGGCAGTCTACGAGATGAAAGACAAGCACAGTTAATGATGTTGAACATGTTGTGGGCTTAGTTACCAGCATGAATTTCCATTAGAAATAGTGGCAACAGGGAAAATTAAAAGGAAAGGAATAGCTGGAGAAGAAAAGCAAGGAAGGGCAATGCATCTGATCTCCACACTCAGACATAACAGGGACTCACAGGCATGAAGGAGTCATGTGGGATATTTAGAGGGAGGGCACAGAAATGGGTGGACAGTTCTATTAGACTGATTTTTCCCTTATACACAAGGATTGACATGGAAAAAAGTAAAAAGATATTTATGGGTGAAGTGGCTGAGGAATCCTGTAAACAAGGGGGAAACTAAAGCGAAAAGTTGGCTTTACAAAGAGAACTTTGTGTAAAGAGAAATTGCTCTTAAAGCTTCAAGTGTATATCTCGTGAATGGGAGAAGACAAAAGCCAGGTTGGACAGGGCTTGGAGCAACCTGGTCTGGTGGAAGGTGTCCCTGCCCATGGCAAGGGGTGGAATTTAGGTGTTCTTTAAAGGTCCCTCCTGACCCCAACCACCCTGTGATTCTGTGCAGGGGTTGGAGTCAAGATGATGATGTTCCTATGGCAAGAAAGAGAAGGTATTAAAGAGTCCTACAGAAGTTGAAGTACAAAAGGTTGAGAACACAGCTGAGTTTTGATGAAAGAAAAAGGTACAGTTCCAGCAAAACAGCAGTGCCTCATTCTTCCACGCTCACAAGAGGGGAAAGCTGAAAAAATAATGACCATGCTGGAGGCAAGAGTGGCTGGAAAAATAGGGGAGTGCCGCCTACAATAACAGGTACTAGGAGATGAAAGCAGCAGCATTTCAGGAAGATTTTGCCTGGATGAATGATGTATTTTTTAGTTACTAATAATTAATTAGATTAGGATCATCTTCCTAGCTCCAGCACATTAACTCCAGAGCAACTGAGACATCCTCCTCAGTTCCCTTGCCTCTACCTTACTGTTCTCTCTCACACATTTCTGTTGCCCTCTCTTGTGCCTCCCTTCCGTTCAGGACTTCTGCACAACCCAAACAGAACAGCACTCTCACAACCACAGGGAAAGAAGGCGGCACAGCAGCTTCAGAAACCATTACATTTGTCTGAATTCTAGAAAACTGCAAGTTGTCAAGTTTGCCTTCATTACAGGGATTTTATCCCATCATCCTCCTGAGTACAGCAGAAATCCCGTGAAGAGTTCCCTAGATGAGCCCTGTACTGAAACACTCTGTTCTGCTGTAGGAGTGGGACTAGAGAGATTTACAACAGTCATAATACACCTTTAAAAGGCCATTTTACATGTGAACTGTGACAGTTCAGAGACTTGTTATGCCTATGGTGTCGAGTCAGGAAAATAAATTGATCTAGTTTGTGGATGAAACAGTATGTGGCAAGTACAAAAACATAAAGAACCACCAAAGGAAAAGACGCTCTTAAATTGGATAAATACAGGATCGGGTGTGGGAGCTGACGGCTGAAAGAAATGCTGAGACATCCTGGACAAACTGAGCAACCCATATCTGGAGACAGATGTGTTTGCTTAACAAAATATCAATGCTGTAAAATGCCTTGAAAATGTATTGATTGCAGAAAACATCAAGCAGTAATACCCAAATCCTCTGTTTTCCTTCGGATTTCATAATGACAGATAAACTTTCTCAGGGCTTTAGCAAGCAAAAATAGATAAACCACTTTCTTGCGCAAACCACATGAATTCATCTCTGCACTCACACTTTGTCTGAAAGAATGCCAACACTGTAAAATAGAGCAAAATATCAAGAGAGTTAATTTTTTTTAAGAGTACATTTATCCTGTGGACAATAAATATCAAGACTGAGCAGGATATGGAGGTTCCTTCACAGACTTAGAAAATTGTTTTAGGTAGCTTCATGGCTGCCAGGTCATGGCTGAAGACATGCTGTGTTGCAGGACAGATGAAAAAACCCACAGTGCTCACTCACTGCTCTGCCCATCACCTTAGCAGGATAAAAGACAACTGAAAGGCTGGGAAATCAACACAATGTTTGGCTTCAAAATGCAATAGATGATGTAGACATGTGGTCCATACTAGAGGATTATCTTCACTCCTTTTAAAAGGACGACTAATACTTATTTCTTTCTTGTATATTTAGTTATAAAGCAAAGGGAAAGGATGGGAAAACTGGTTGCTCTTTGACTGGAGCTAGTCCCGTGGTTTAACCCCAGCCAGCAGCCAAGCCCCTCACAGCCGCTCACTCGCTCCCCCACCAGTAGGGTCAGGGAGAGAATCAGAAGAGTAAAAGCCAGAAAACTCCTGGGTTGAGATAAAGACAGTTTAATAGATGAAACAAAAGCTGTGCACACAAGCACAGCAAAACAAGGAATTAATTCATTGCTTCCCATGGCTGGGCAGGTGTTCAGTCATCTCCAGGAGAGCAAGTCCCATCCCACACAACAGTTATTTGGGAAGACAAATACCATCACTCCAAACATCCCTCCCTTTCCTCCTTCTTCTCCTCAGTCTATATAATGAGCATGATGCCATATGGTCTGCAATATCCAGTTTGGATCTCCTGTCCTGGTTGTGTCCCCTACCAGCTTCCCAAGCACACCCAGCCCCCTCCCCAGCGTGGCAGGAAAGGCCTCAGCAGTAACAAAACCATCTCTGCATTATCAACCCTGTGTTCAGCACAAATCCAAAACACAGCCCCACACCAGCCACTGGGAAGGAAATTAACTGTACCCCAGCCCAAACCAGGGGAGCTATTGAGCTGCAAAACAACCAGTTTCTTCTGGATTTGCTCTCCCTCCCATGTGAACACTGAATGTAACACAGGGTTGCCTTCAGCTGAGATAGACCTCTACCTCCTGCAAACCAGGTAACATCCAGTTATTAACACTCCTTCATCTTTCAATTTGATCCTACTTCTGTGATCACAGAAACGAGTTGCAAAGCTCCCAGAAATACAAGCCATGAATTTCCAATGTGTGGATAAGAGAAGAAGATAAGAACTCTTTGACTCTTCTGATATCTAAGGCATAATAGCATCATTTTCCCATTCTGGCTGGAACTACAATGAAAAATAACCCTTCAAAGGTTCATAAGGAGTGTGGAAGATGTGTCAGCTCTGTGGTCAGAGGAGTCTCTGCTGACCACTAAATTTCAAAACTAGCTAACATCCTACAGAAGCCTATTTGAACAAATATAACAACATGATAAGAATTAATTAGAAATCCCATTTGGTAATTAGCGGAATTCCCAGGGCTCACCTCGATAGCAAGGGCCACTCCACAAGGGCTCTCTGTCCCAAGGTGGATGGGACACCTTCATGATGTTAGGTATCAGGTAGTGAAATTCTCAATAAAGCAACAACTTCTATAACTGAAGAATATTATTTTGCATGTTAGCCAATTACATAAACACTTAAATCTCAACCCCTTCTAGAAACTCTTACAAACCTAATTAATATTTATCTTTAGAATATTTAAGGAAGTATTTCATGTGACCTTGTGTCTTCTACTTGCCTGAAGAGTTGCCAACTGGAGCAAATTCCTGGGCTAAAGGATGTTTGTCTCACTGTCATTCTGGTAAATTAATCCTCAAAGCATATTACAAATATTAAAACATTAAAGCGGTAATTTTGGAAAGCAATCAGAAAAGGCATGAAGCTAGTAAATTTTTTCTTGTGGTTTGGTTACTAAAAGAATATAAAATATAAAGTTCCAAACCTTTCTCTCCTGTGATCACAGACAGTTGCAGTAAACATAGGTTTTTCTTATACCATCTCTCTATTCCAGAGACAGCCTCACTTCTTTCTGTACCCTCCCCAGCACCAAACCTTTAGATTCTATAATTTAGATAGCTATTACATTTTCTCCTAATATTTACTCCTAAAATAGTGCAACAAAATGTTTGTTATTGTCTGTCAAAACAAATGCAAGTTATGTTCTCTTCTTTAAATCAATTCACTAAAAGGTTAACGTTCTTAATAAGGACTTAATAGTCCTTCTTTTGCTGTATCTCTACATAAAATAAAGAATTGTTCAAACTATCTTTTGCAACACCTTAACAAGATAACTGGTGTCCACGTCTTTGCATTTGCAATATTTTCCGAATGGAGTTTCCTACTAAAAGAAAAAAATACAAGTGCAGGAGAGAAAGTGAGAGGGCGGGTAAAGCCTTTAGGGCCCAGCTGCGCTGCAGAATTGAGTTCACCACAGTATAGGTTTTGTCCTCCATATTCTCCAAAGGGGAACTGGGATTTGTGTTTGTCAGTCAGTGAAACCCGTAGCTGTCAACGAAAGAGGAGCAAATTCACTTATTCTGCAAGTGGAAGCCGGTTTGTACAGACAGACAAAGTCTGGAGCCTGTTTTTCCAGTTGGGGACTGAACGGAGCTATTGGAATGCAGGAGTTACGCTCAGGCTGCATTTCAGAACCGGGACTGGACCGAGGTCCATCACTAAGATACAGCCCCGCTGCAAAGCTGTTACGCACGTAACGTGCACACTTACAGGCACAAAAACTGTGCCAAGACAGAGGCAACAGCGACAGTGAGTCACAGCACAGCCTTCCTTCCCAGGGAAATTGGGACCACAAAGCAGCTGCAGCCATGGTGGGACTGTTTAGGTTGTATTTTGCAAGTCACAAAGGCATCTCAGAGAAAAAAACCCGGAGATTTGGACTTCTCTTATCCACCCAGGATCTGGACTTGTTTAGCATGTCAGGAAAAAGTGCATGGGCAGAGTGCCCCTGGGACAAACAACTAATGGTTGTGTCTGACAGACCAAGGTTATTAGTCATTCCACCTTATTCGCATCCTAAATATAAATGCCATAGTTGTCTTTTACAGGTTAAAAAGAAAATAGATAATGAAGAGCTCTTTCAAGTGTCAGATCACATAATTATTCTATTCAAAATCTGAAATGTCATTTATGTCCTGAGTGAAATAACTTACAATATACTAGAACAATCCCTTCCTTGTAGTGTCTTGCAGTCCACAATATCATCTGCATTTTCTTTATTCAATAAACTTTGATGGGTTTTCCTCAACCCTCCCTCTAATGCACAAATTACCGTGAGATATGGAGCCAATGTGCAAAATACTCAGTCGCATAGAAAAAAAATTAGTAATAAATATTCATTAAATACCAACAGATTCCACATTTGTAAATATAACAGGAAAGCTACATTAAGCTTGTAAATTGGAAAGACAGTCTCTCAGCTGCAGTCAACTTTTCAGAACATGGGAAGGACTTTTAGGAGACAGATGTAGCAGAGATCTAGACCTCTGTACATCTTGCTGAAAAGAAGGGATGCAATAGCTAAAAAAAAAAATAATTGAAACTTTTGAAATATTTGAAAAAGAAAAAAAAATAAATCCTTCATGGGGAAATTGTTTTTCTCTCCATGAAAAACAAACTGTTCAGAGCACCAGTGATCATATAAGCCTGTCACTGGATAAACTCTCATCTCAGGCAGGATGATGAATTCCTGTCTCGCTCATCTTTCAGCTGCTGCTCGGTAAACAGTCTGAAATTCCAGCTCCTGAATGCCCAGGCAGGAGGAATCAGGGGCAGCCCTTAGATCCCTGCTGAGCCCTCACTCCTTTGGACTGTGCCCAGGGCACATCCCCATCAGAACCAGGGCACTGTCTGCTGGTTTGTCACAGCCTCGGCTATTGCTGGCCATCACCTTGTCACAAAACTTACTTGTGCACCTCGAGATACTGAATTTGCAGTGGCAGTAAAGGAGCAAAGACACCTTTCAGGCAAGATTCGTTCATTTTTTAGTAATAGAAGCAGAGTCATCTCTACTGTTATACTTAATTAAAGATCACTTTGCAGGAGCTTCCTTTACAAGCGCTCTTTAATAAAGCTAAAAGAGTGACAGCACAGAGCAGCGCCTGGGAAAAGAGGGTCTGTTGACAAAGGAGTGAGAAGTAGGAGCAAAAAGGGGCATAAAATACATCGAGGTTATAAGAAATGACAAAGGAATTTAATATGACCATATGACAAACAGTCTATATTTACTCAAATCTGATCTGAGTCTGTCGCACCCCTCTGAAGAGCAGTCTAGGCAGAGATATATTTCAAAAAGTTCCCATGGTAAGAAACAATGATAACACTCAACCAAACCCCACGTCCTACTCCCCATTCCACCAGCAACAGGGCAGCCAATATGTACAGGTGGCCGGAGCACCTGCCAAGCCACAACATTCATTTTGGTTTAACGAAAGGTACCTTGCAATAAGACATCTGTGGGGAATACAGAAGCAGGCATAACTCAGCCTAAAATACATCAGTCTGTTGAGAATCAATATCCCAGCAGAAATCCTGTAACACAGCCTGCAGAGGAGGTGTGCTGGGCATTGCCCTGCAGAGGTCTGTGCCTTGGCTGGGAAAGCAGGAATGCCACAGACCTGCAACTTAGTCAAATATTCTGTCTCCTGTGCTGGAATCCAGATGCCAGTGTGATTACTTTCCTCCAGCCCCAGAGTCAGAGCGAGTGAGACCTGCTGAAGTGACTTGCCAAGGAGCCAAGAAAATCATGCACTTTGAATTCTTCGCTCCATCAAATCAAATCCCACTTGAAATATAAGTGACCAGTTGCTCTGGGAGAAGATTTGATGGAGGTTCAGCACACAATGGAAGTGAAATGGAAAGCTTGAAGAGAGGTTGTCTTGGCAACATAGCCTGACTCATATTTAAAGATAAAATCACTCTCCAAAGCTAACGTAAAGTGGATGACAGAGACAGGAAAAAAAATGTAGGCACTCATAATGTCTTCATGGCAGAAAGCTCTGCCTTCTGTCAGTTGCCTGAATTATTTTGGGACTGTTTGGTAGTGTTTCCTCTGTTCATTGTAAAACATTATTTTTATAGCAACTATTAAGGCAAACAAAAAAGTCTAGAAAAACACAGCATAAACTCCTCCAAGACATTCATCATGTGAAACATGCTCCAATGTACCAATATTATGTTTTTTAAGCATATATTAACACACCATCATACATTCATAACATTGCAGTACAGCCATGTTCTCACTGTCAATTGGTGCAGGTAATTTGCACAGGTAGGCACTTTATAAAACATAGAGACTGATGTAAACTGCTCTTTGTATAGCAATTGATTTTGAGGTCCTTAAGTGACATGTGATTTCTTCTGCAAAAAATCTCATTAGACTCAGGTTTGATGAGATGGGCAGGAAAATCCAGGAGACCCTGGCAGGGGTCTGTCAGGGTACCAGTGTGCACACCACAGGACAGAGTGGCAATGCCAGTGTTACCTGCTGCACCCCATCAGGTGTCTGGGCACTCTATCCAGGTACTGCCTCCCAGCAGTAATCTCTTAGGCCAGAAATTCCAATTATTAATCATGCTCAATAAATTGTTCTGTTGCTAAAATGCTCTATCTCTCATTTAATCAGAGTTCTACTTTAGAATAGTATAGAAACGGTTTGATTTTGTATATTTTCTGTACTTCTGTCAGGATAATGAGAACAGAGTCAAACTGGAAAGTCCCAGATTATTTGTCTCTTTTTCAAGTAGTTTAACACCCAAAGGGTGTCAAGAAGATAGTAAACCCTACATTTTTCTGCATTTCTTTTCCCTCTGTTTTGTTTTAATGGATGACTGCACTCAGTGCAAAATTCCAGCAGGGAAAAAAAGGGTTTACAATGTTTTGCCATGTCAGTTCAATCTCCCTTATCAAATACTTCAAGACTCAGTAAACTTGGTGGGTTATGTCCCCAGGGCTCACTGGCTGCCCCCCTTTTCCAGCCCACAGGTTGCTCCTTTGCTGAGCACTGTCACCTCTGATCTCCACTGGGCAACACCACTCTGTCACCAGCTAATAACAATTGACTGATTATCACTTTCTCAAGATCATCAGCTCTAAGTCAAGCAGCTTAAGACACTCCCAACTTTTTCTAACTTGACAGCTTCTACCATTTCTACTTTATTGGCACTTTTCCATCCACCCAGCCCTTTATCTCTCTTGTCCATTAGTCTCTTGAATAGCCTCTTGAGGCAACTACTGCTGAAGTCTGAAGAATTGAGGTAAATTGGTGAAGAAGATTGATTTAAACACAGGCGATGTCTTCATCAGATCTTTCAATCTGTGAATAAC
>NW_016690304.1:934749-1048552 GCF_001604755.1 Lepidothrix coronata
TCCTTAATTCCCCTCCTAATAACCATTTTTCATTGCAGAGAGGTTTGCTGCTCCCTTACTCCCAGGCTCAGCTGAGCACTAAAGAAATGCCATTTTTCTATCAGCCAGTTAACCCACTTTCCAAGGAAACCTTTATACTAATTTCACCATTTGGACTTGAATTTCTTTTTTATTAGCTATCTTAACTTTCTTCAGTCCTGACTTGTAGCACTGCTCTGCTAACAGATGGCACAGTCCTTCCCTTGCCAATGAGAAGTCTAACACTTTTATAAAGGTAGGATTTTCTTAATGGGAACGAACAGGTGGGCAGAGCAGAAGAATGCAACAATTACGTTTAACTCTTGGCAATAAATGATGATCCCAAATATCTGCTGTTATTGCAATCTAAGTCTGAGCCACAGCAAGCATGAAAAGAGGTGGGGGAAATAAAAAAATTAAAAAGGGGCAAATGTTGCAAGCTTTACCTGGGCTTGAGGTGAGTGACAAAGTAGAACTTGAGCAAAAATTAGGGGATTTGGGGCCAAAACAGGTCATCCTTGAAGAACTGAAGACTGGGGAAAAAAATTGTTGGGAAGGTTGCAAATAAAAAATTATCCCCAAAGAAATGCATCCCCTTGTGAATGTATTGCAGAGCTAACAGTACTGGTTTTAGCTGTAGGAACATGAAGCCTACCTGGGCAGTCATCCCAGCTCCTAGTCATCCCTGCAGGCACAGTCCCAGCCAGGGGAAGCAGGGCAAGATTCCCTTCTATGACCCTTGCTTCTCCTTTGCAGTGAACCAAAAGAGAAAGGTTCTGTGAAAGGAAGGACTTGGGACCCGAGTTTCTCAGGTGTCCAGATTTTTAATGTCACAGTTGTGTGCCTAACAGGACCCTCAGAGGAGTTTTGAGAGAGCTGGGGGTGTTCACCTGGAGAAGAGAAGGCTCCAGGGAGACCTTAGACACCCTTCCAGCGCCTGAAGGGGCTCCAGGAGAGCTGGAGAGGGACTTGGGACAAGGGATGGAGGGACAGGACAAGAGGGAATGGCTTCCCAGTGCCAGATGGATGGGATATTGGGAAGGAATTGTTCTCTATGAGGGCAGGGAGTCCCTGCACAGGTTGCCCAGAGAAGCTGTGGCTGCCCCTGGATCCCTGGAAGTGTCCAAGGCCAGGCTGGACAGGGCTTGGAGCAATCAGGGATAGTGGAAGGTGCCCCTGCCCATGGCACTGGATGGTCTTTTAACCCAAACCATTCTGGGATTCTATGATTCAATCTACAAAGTAATGGAAGTCTCGTGTCTGTCCCACAAAACTGCATCAGGCATCTTCAGTGCAATGCTGTAGCTCAGCTTCGTGGTTCAGTGCCTTCATAGAACAGCTCAGTAAAATCACGGTACCTGTATTCCATTTAAGTTTTTTTATCTTGTTGTGATGAAGAGCTGTTTGGACCTCAGTATGAGAACTACTCGATTCTGACATTTTCCACTCAAAGAATGGCTACCATTTCCCCTTCCCCCCAGATTCACCGAGGCGGAGCAGCAGCGCCTGTGTCAGCCCTGTGCTGCCCCTGGCAGTGATTTCACATGGATGGATGCCTCAGTTTTGCCCTCTGGACTAAGCATTGCTTCCTGGGATGCACTGAGAAGCTCAGCTCGAGGGAAGAATCACACCGTGTTAGGAGAGAGGCAGAGAGCTTGGCTTGGGGCAGCAAACAGGGGCACGAACTGAAGCATTGCTAGCAAAACACTAATAGAGAAAGAGCTGCTAAATTGGTATGACAGGAAATGTTTGCAACTTTTGCAGACTCGGAAGTGCAAGATTGGAACTGTGTTTTAAAAGACCCATGCCAAAAG
This sequence comes from Lepidothrix coronata, assembly GCF_001604755.1. Taxonomy (NCBI): domain Eukaryota; kingdom Metazoa; phylum Chordata; class Aves; order Passeriformes; family Pipridae; genus Lepidothrix; species Lepidothrix coronata. Next base: position 936,582 of record NW_016690304.1, read on the forward strand.
ACTCCTATATTTATCTGATAGGAGAGACCATCACAGAGAACTCTATTTTTCTGACAGAAGCTACAGTTTTGCAGGGCCATAAGAAAATTCTTCAACCAGGCAGCCTCAGAAAACCTTTGAAAACTGATTCCTATTATTGAAGAGTACATTACTCTGCCATCTGAGCCTTCCAAACCCTTCAAGGGCAAAAGAAACTCAAATATATTCCTGTAATCAAAGATCTAAAACTTAATCTAGTGGGCAAGGTCTATGTACTTGATCCAAATCGTGACTGCAGAAAAGCTTCAGTCTTCCTGTCCCCAGTTTCCCTTCCATAAACAATAGAAAACTGATTAAGACTAGACAGGTTAAGTGGAATCCACTTCCTTCTTTTGAAGCCTACATTAATCATCAAGCTTTCTCCTTAATTTTGGTGAGCAGTGACATTATACAGCTACAAAACAACAGCTAATCATACTGGACTCTCTACTTGGGTTCTCTGATGCTCTGCCAAGGTTAGAAATGGCAGCCAGGTGGAGTGCTCAGATCCCCTTGTCACTCTCTATGGCATAAGCATTCCAGGCACATATGGCCCCTTTGAAATATTGCAGCAATGGGGCATTACAAAAATAAGGAAAAAATTCTGGACTGCACTTGCAGCATTTAAAAGAACTGCCAATTTTCTTTCCTGAAATGAAAATATTCAGCTTGCTCGAAACGTAAGTGAAAGGTCATTAAATAAATAACTCAAGCAGTCAAACGACTGACCAAATTACAAAATTTGTCAACAAAATTTTGATTTAGTACCTTCAAAATTTCTTAATAATGCCAACATTCTGTATATATATACACTTTTGCACTATGCAGAGCAGAAAAGGTTTTAACCTGTTCCAATGAAAGGAGAAGTATAACCAAACAGTACATCACTGCCTAAGGTACATAGTCCCCATTTTTGTATGAATATCTGAATGGGTTTTAGAACCTGTTTTTTAGACAGTTGGACTGGAGCATGATTACAGGTCCCTTCCAGCTAATGATTCTGTTCTATTTTAACTGACTTCTCTCTCATGTTCATCCCATTATTCTCCTGAACTACCATTACTCTGGAATGTTTAAAAGAACTTCCACATTTGAAAGAGGCTTTGGATGCACCTGGTTATCCCAGAAGGAACTTACTGAAGCAACGACAAACCAGACACATCAGTGAATGTGCCATACTTGTACTCAATCCACAAACAGGAAAAAAGCCCACTAAGTAAAATCAAAACCACAGCAATATTCTTACCAATATCTTCAAACAGGAAAAGGAGATTAGAGTTTACTTAATTAATTTATTACATTTTCTGTATCTTAAAACACAAGTGATATTTTAGTTTCATAATGTGCTTGCCTGAACAAAGAATTAATCATCATCATAAGGTATGGAACTTAAAGTTTAAATGTTGTCTAAGCTCCAAGGGTAGCAGGTTATTAAAAGTAAAAATAACTGCTACTGAACAGACTGAAATACCAACCTCATTCCAACTGGAATCTCCTTCTCAATATCAGCTGCCTTTGGAACTGAAAGATAGCAATGTCTATAAAACTTTGCTACAAATTAATCCAAGGGATGAACCAGTAGCTTGTCAACAGTTTGAAAAAAGTGTATAAAACACTGCACAGAGATATTTTATAGGGAAATGAACAGGATATGTTTTTATATATGCCAGCTTTATGATTTATTGGATGTCTGCTCAGTACGAGTATACAACAAGGGAAAAGAATGTTTCTACTTTAGCAGACTCATGAAGGCAAAATGTATGAAAATAAACTGATCCCTGAAATTCTAGTACATTTTTGCCTAATAAATATAACTTGTGAAATACATTTGTCCAAATATTTTTCATTTGAGGAAATGGCCTCAAATTGTGACAGGGAAGGTTTAGATTAGGCATTAGGAAAGATTTTTTTTCACAGAAGGGGTTGTGAAGCATTGGAACAAGCTGCCCAGAGAAGTGGTGTCCTTGTGTGGGCACATGGACAGCTTGTGAACTGCCACCATTGGGGGGTGGCAATTTTAAGGACTTCAACATACATTATTTATACTACTTCCTTTAAAGCAGCTTCAGCTCTAGGTTCAAATGCTCAGTGAAAAACCAACTACAACATACAGATTTGCCCAGGTTAAATAAGTCTCCAGTAAGATAAAAACCAGTTTTGCAAACAACACAAACACTAGAAAAGGTTTCCATGAGAATTCACTTGGATTTCTGTGTGAGCTCCCTTTGGCAAAGGAAGCACACATTTAGTGACCATTGAGCCAAGTTACTCACAACTGTGTTGAAAGCATGTTCCAACAATATACACCTAAACATCACCCAAACATCTACCAAAACTGGCATCCCTTCATACACAAAATCTCCACTGGAAGAGTTTGGATTGGCAGGAGTTCTTGTTAGGGAAGCAAACAAGTGCCTGCGTCTTCACAAAGTCAAACAAGCGAAACAACTGATCTGGTTTTACTCTATTAGAATCACAGAGTGGTTTAGGTTGGAAAAGACCTTGAAGATCAAGTCCAACCATGAACCCAGCACCACCACCAGCTTCACCACTAACCATGTCCTCGAGTGCCACATTCCAACGTTTGACAACCCTTTCTGCGAAGAAATTTTCTTTAATATCCCACCTGACCCTTCCCTGGCACAGCTTGAGGCCATTCCCTCTCCTCCTGTCCCTTGTTCCCTGGAGCAGAGCCCAACCCCCCCAGCTACACCCTCCTGTCAGGGTGTTGTAGAGAGTGAGAAGGTCCCCCCTGAGCCTCCTTTTCTCCAGGCTGAATTGACATGTGAGTTTGGGGGGCTGATGTCTCAGACTGTAAGCACTATAGTTTTAATCTTCTGCCATTGCTTCCACAGACTCTCCATTGAAGGTCATTCCTGTAGTAATTTATGTTTGCAATATTTGCATAGGAATGTTCATCTGAAAAGCTTTCCTACACAACTGGGGGGCACAGCAAGAGAACCAAGGAACAAAACACTGTATAGCTCTGAGAAGCAATACTGTCCAGCTCTGCCCATGGACCACACATTTTCCTGCTCAGGCCTAGGTGTGGAACAGACTGCTCAGATTTTCTTTGTTGGCAATGTTTTCTTAAAAAAGGGGAAGCAAAACAGCTGGCTCAGTTCTGTATGGAAGCTAACTTTGGAGGCTGTGAGATCACAAGCAGCTTTCCATGCTGAGATGACCCTGCTCCTCTCCCAGAGAGGCCCCCACTGTGCCTGCTCTATCCTTGAATTTCTCATCCTTTTCAGCTGAAAATGCAGAAGATAATTTAATTTCTTCTCTTTTCCATCCACTCTGTCCCCAGCCCATGGGGCTGCAGGGGGTTGTTTTGACTGAAGTGCAGGACCTGGTACTTGGCCTTGTTGAACCTCATCCTGCTGGAATCTCTCTCCATCTTTCTTGTTGGCTCCCTTCTTGTGAGTTCCTTCTTTTCAGGCTTCTCCATCAGTCTCCCCCTATTCCCTCTCTCCCCTCATACCTTGATACCTTTAGGAATGCAGCACAATACTGGATGGGAAAACCAAAAAAATTGCAGCCCTGAGGCACCTACAGGCAGAGGATTCAATGACTGCACACCAAGCCCTCATTACAGAGTTTAGTCAGGGAGAGATGAATGCTAAATTTAACACCACCAAATGAGTGCAACTACCCTTCTGGAGCCAGGATTCTTATAGTATAACTAAAATACCAGAGCCCAGCTCAACAATTAAGAAATCAGAAAGTAAATCAGGGTGTAGGATAAAACTTTTGCTGACACATCTGCTGCCAAATGTTTTCAGACCTGTCAAACCTTTTCTACAAGGAGTTCCTAGTGAGCTCTTTTTGTTGGTTGGTGTGTTGTTTTCTTTTTTAAGTGGATTGCCATTTTTTGGAGTCATTACCTGATACACTTCTCATTTCCAGTTCACTTGGCTGCATGGTTGGTTTTTTTGTTGGACAAGTTTCTAGATTACCCATGTCATCTGTAAATAACAAAAGCATGCTAAGAACCTCAGCATCAAATCATCTCTGCTGCTAAGCTGGAAAGACAGCAGAAAATGAAAACATCAGCAAGTTCTCTGAGAAGAATATGCTAAACCTCAAGAACTATGTCAATTAGACATTAAAACTACTGGTGTCTCAACTAAATACCTACTTACATGCATACCAGGAGACACAATTTATCCCTCATTTTAAATAACTTTCATTTTCCAACTCACAAAGAAAATCCTTTCACGTTCATAATACAATACAAAGAGATAGATTATTCAACCTAAAAAAATCTGACATTTAAGAAAAACAGGCCAAAGGATGTCAGGACACATTAGCTTCTTTACCAAAGTTCATTAGCCCTCTTGAAACAGGATGCTGGGGCTCATGGCCAGCACCAGAAGCTTCTGAGGAACCTCAAAGGGCTTCAATCCAAAAATTAAAGCCCATAGTAAATCTCCTTTCTTAAACCCTAAAATTAAAAAAAAAAAAAAAAAAATCAGGTATACAGTCTTAAGATTATATGAAACTTCCTTTACTATCTTATGTGTTAGATATAGTATAATACTTTATGTCCAGTTGATGCTCATAGAAGCTGTTTATATATTTATGAAGGAACATTATTCAGAGATTGCATGAAGTCTTTTGTGTTTCTGATCCCTCTGACTCTTGTTACATTTTATATTACATGGAGTAAATCTCTGAAAGTACAGGAGCTTTGCTTACAAACAATGGCATCGAAACACTAAGATTCTTTCAAATATTGTAAGCATTTTTGGCTTTGGTTTATTTGTAGTATTGTCACACTTGATTTATAATGGGGTATTCTGACTATGAATAAGCATGCTTTAAAAAAACCCTCACTAACCTCTTCATCTCTATGATATCTTGAAACAGCTAAAAATATGGGGTAGGGAAAAAATAAGTAATTTCCTTTCAAACAGATGTTAGGTCTTTCATTTAAATGAATATCTCTATCTCCTATTGTCATGGGAGAAGGAGTAAAGGCAAGAGGCCCCTCTTGGCTTCACAGTATCAAATGATAAGAGACTTTTTCATATCTGTTCTTATTTACTGCTTCTTCATACTGAACAGCATCAGTCTTGTCAGTCTTTCATAAAAAAGTTTTTCCACATCCCTAATCTTTCTTGTTATCCCTTCCTGGTTACTGTGCTTTAACTTGGAAGAAAAACTCGTGATGAGATCCAAAACTAAGTGAAATGAGTTGGAAGTGCACATTTTTACACTGTGGGAGCAGACACTTGCCCAGCTTACAGAGGGATGTACAATGCTTTCTTATTTCTCTGTCACAAATGGGTACTTTTGGAGATAATTTAGTTCAGCATGAAGCCCTTTAGTCAGGACTACAAAGAACATCAGAAAAGATGACTCTAATGATGCCTGAATGTCAAAAATCTCTGGCATCTTCCCCAGTCTAAGGCAGTCAGCAGGGAAACCTGGACATCCTTTGCCTCCACCCCAAAATTTGCCCAGCTATTCAGGGCAAAAAGAGGATAGAAGCAAAAAAAGTTTCCACATAGCTGCAAGAATCCATGCGGTGTTTTCAATCTCAATGTGGTGTCTTTCTGTACAAAATCTTATGAAGAAAGATGAGACATTTCTTCCTGCTTTAACATCTGTTTGATCTTCCTTGCTTCATTTGTGCACATCCAAAAGAACTGTCCTGAACAAGCTGATGCAAGAACAGCAACATTTATAGAGGTAATGACTGACATGGATGCAATCATCCTGCAAATGCCTCAATACTGGGGAAAATACACAGGATTTTTAGTGCCACTTTGAGGGAATAAACAGCAGAAGTGATATTGTTAGAATCAATATTTCCCAAATGCACAGATAAGAAAGGAACTGTCCTAAAGTCATGGACCATGGCAGCAGAGGAGGGAGAACAACATTAACATTTTGTGGAACAAACAGTTTTGAGAACTATTTTGCCATAAGGCAGCTTAGCCCATTTGTGAGATAAGGACAGCCTCTTACCTTTGAAAAACCTCCTGCTGATAAACCCAAGAGTAGAAATCAAAGGGCTTAAAAGCACAATAAAGTGCTTTACTGAGTAGGGACAGGCTTGTGCGTTTGCCTAAATGCTTCACAAAACACTTGTTACCACTGACAGGTACTGAAGGGTGCCTAAGTCCTTCAAATACCCACTTAACAAATTTCCAAGAAGCATACAGTGAATATATTCCAGACTGGTTCTACAGACACAGTTCCTCATGTTTCAAGAACCAACCCAATGCCCAGAACTGGAAGAAGCTGCAATAATCCTTAGGTCATACCCTGCATTTTTCAAGAAGCCTGCTCAATATTTTCCCCCAGCCCTCTGCTACCACTGATTAGAACCAAGGGGTGAAAGGAAGCAGAGGTTAGGTCATTTGGGACCTCAGCAGGAAATCCACCATTATCCAAGCACATGGCTTCTTAAACATCTTAACAAGACTTTTATAGCTAAACACAATGGCAGGGGCCGAGACCTAATGTGGTTCAGTGTTTCTGAACTTGAGGCTTCAGTGTTCTCCCTCCTGCCACCTGTTTTGGCAACACAGAATGGTTTGGGCTGGAAGGGACCCTGAAGATCACGTAGACAAACATTCTGGGCACTGGCATTGTTAATGGTGCTTCACAATTATATTTTTTGTGCTTTAAGATTTTCATAATGTTAAGTGCTACTATGATTTCTTCAAAGAAAACAGAGCTCTGTATGAACAGCAGCTTCATTTAGACAGAGATTACCCACTCTGAATTTGTAAGTAGATTATAAAATAAATATTAATAAGACTAGTCTATATGGGGAAATTAAAAGGACCTATGAATAACGTTGCTCTGTATAATTGAACACACAGATCTATCAAGCTATTAAGGAAACCTGATTATGTCTGATTTGCAAAACTGGAGAAAGTGAAATAAACTGATTAACAAATGAAGCTGGGCAAAATGATCTGTTCTTAGCTCCTTGCTCTGTTCCACCAAAGCCTGCCATCCCCAGCACTGAAGTGCACAGCCGTCTCCTCCTCTGGCTACAAACATTTCAACCACGTTTACCCACATCAAATAAAGATGAACAGAATGTAACACTATGTAACAGACCAGGTTGAAATACAGCTTGAATACTGCATTCAATTCAGTGGAGTTATGTCACAGGCTTTTTTCAATGTGCTTGAGAAGAGTTCTGTGTGACTCTTCGGGGTAGCCACTATGGGACAGTGCACAGCCAATGGCACCTGGAAGTGCAGACATTCCCTGAAACCCACAAGCTCAGGCATTGACTGGATCCAGGCTAGCAGTAAAACAGACCACCACCTATCCCTAGAAAACTGAGGAGTATCTTAAGAGAAGAGGATGTTTATTTTCTTTACAAGGTGTTGACTCTTTCAGGCAACAATTAAAGTGTGCATGACTACAGCAGCAAGGAAAATCAGAATTTCCCATTATCATTATAATGAATTTAATTTCCTGAACTTGTTTTTTTTTTTTTTTTTAATTTAATTTACTTACAGGCACGGTCTTCAGTGACGCAACCTTCATGCTTCTCAGACAGAAAGAGTTATGCCAGTTATGCCATACTCTTTACTACAGGCTAGTTATTAAGAGTTTCCTTTCCATGGAATTTATTTTCTGCATGAAAGCAAGTGAAAATGTAAACCTCGAGGGAAGGAAACAAAATGGGTGAGAAAAATGTTACAGTTTCAGCTGCCATCAGCAATATCTTAGAATCCCTCACACACTCTGAGCAGGTCCATTTATTAAGACCCATAGAAATGGGAGATCTTTAAGCTACTTTTTTTTTTTTTTGGCTTTCTAAGACCCTGTCTAAAAAGGTACAAAAGGGATCCTGCTTTGAGAGAAGTCTACTTCAAATGACACTGTTGTTTGCCTGTAGAAAACCTGTCTGGCTTGTTCCAGGTGGGTACTGAAAGAGTGAGATGAGGCCAAGAAGGAAATGGTGTCTTGCTGTGAAGGCAGTTGTCAAATGATGAAAACAGCAGGGGGAAGAATGATTCCAAGATCCTTTTAGAAATGAAACTTTTCACTTGAGGGCCACAGAGCCCTCAGTGATATGGCTCCTGGCATGGTAATCAGGCTGCTGCACAGGCCAGTCTGCTCTTGCAGAGCTTACTCAAAATATTTAACCGTAACTTTTTCATGCAAAATTATCCTGGAGACTCTTCTGTATTAATACTAGTACTTTTCCCTTGTGCTTTGAACATCAGAAAATTAAATTCATGAAACGCTTCCATTTCATAATTGCTTAGTATCCTATCTCAGCAATCTGCAAACATCTATGAAGAGTACTATATACTCAGCATACAGCAAATGGTGCTTGAATGTTTTAGTAAGAGCCCATCTTGAGGTAATAACAGGCAGTTTAGAGCAATGCTTGTCACTTCTTCTGTGCTATGCACTCAACAAGATGCTAGAGCTACTAAAGAAAGAAAAAAATAGCAGTGACAAACATCTGTGGCATGTGTTACTGGGGAGTCCTGCAGTGCACTGATCCTCCGAATTAGATGCAGGAGTTGCCTCTACTCTTAGTGTCCAGGTTTATAGGTTTATAGGTTGCAGGAAACTTTCTTATTATTTGCTCAAAAATACTGAAGCTGAATGGGAGAGGAGGAGTGAGGCAGGAGGCTGCTCATGCTAGTCATGACCTAAATTCCTATCAGGGAACTTGTCTTTTTTTCCGTCCTTTCAGTCAAACTAGACAACTTCCCACATTCTGACAGCCCTATATAAAGTTCTTAAAAAAAGTCTAATCATCACATAGGAAGTAAAGGTCTCTGGGATACATACCATGTTTTCTCATTGACTTGGGCTTTGTAAATTGCTGGCTCAACCTGGCTTTGATCTTCACTGGCGTCTTCGAATGTCACAGCACTGTAAACAGAAAATGCAAAGAGTCACTGCAGAAACATTAAACATACAAGTAGAAGAATGGCAAAGTGAAGCCCTGTTAGCTATCAGCACAGATGGGGAAAGCCTACAACTCAAATTGAAAGGGTTCAATGGTTTTGAGTATCCCAGCAGTTGCCTGATTCACATAACAAGATGAAAAACTCTAAGCAGAATGGGGCAGGAAACAGACGCAGCGAGGCATTGAAATGGATTCTCCAGAAACAGGAGAAAAAGGATTACACCGCTAATCTGGGGTAATGCCAGCAGTGAAACTGAGGGAAGGTGGATGTCCCTTATTAAAAACATTGTTTTACAGGCTCTATAAGCTTTGCTTATGAGGCAAGATGCTCTTCTGTTCTTAACGTTTCTGGGAGAAGGTAAAACACAGATTTCTGGGGATATGACTGCGAAGACTGAGGATAACTCAAAATCTGTTCAAATTTCAAAGTTCAAATTTCAAAGTTCAAATTTCATTCAGTGACATAAGAATTCTCACTGATCCCTGATTAGTAATGCCCTAAATGTCATAGAAAGCCCCATATCCTTCTTGAAACAGGAGATCTAGTTATAGATGGGACTGCTCTGAGCCAGTTTGCCATGGTATGGACAACATACACTCAAGGAAAAAAAGCATGCAGGAGCTGGCTGCTGCTGCAGTCATACTCAGCCTAGAGAAAGAGGATATGACCATGGGGTTTTGCCACTCTGCCCATGGTCTTACACAGATCTGATGTAGATTGCTCAGGATTCGACATCTGACATCATCTATGCTTCTCTTTCCCTCCTCATTATACCAAAGTTTTGTTTATTTAAATACATTTATATACTGTGTTCACAAGCCTAGTGCATAAGGCAAAATCCAGTCAGCATCTTTCAACTTGAAAGTTTGGGAGGACAGGAAAGCCAAGAAATAGAGGAGCACTCTGCTAGAATCTAGTGAAAAGGAGGAGTGATAAACAGAAAGGAGAAACTGGCAGAGACTAACACACTCCTTTTCAGGAGTTTACTAAGCTAGATGTATTTTTTTACAGACAGTATCACAATTGTATTATATAGTATAAGTGAACTATCATTGGCGATAAGGTTTGAACTTACAACAAATCACCCACACATGCCTGGGTGAAGGCTCTACCTAATCATAGCCAAGACTTGCCAGCACCAGGATACAAAAGGCAAGAACCCAGAAAACTGAGAAAGGAGCTTTATGTAATGCCTGCTCCAAGGTGTGAGCTGGGAGAAGCTGTTCCAGGGTCCCTGATCAGCTAGAAGACAGTGTTAGCTCTCAGTGCCCTCTTTGGAGAAGCCACAAGAAGAGCTGTTAGCAAGGCCAGTATAGACAGAGAGAACAGTGGGTGGCAGAGAGCAACAAGGTAGCATGAAAAAAGCAGGTCAACACACAAAAACTGACAACTTAAATCAGGCCACGCTTCCCATCAAGCTTGAACAATGCCAGGCTGGAGTCAGGGAAGAAACCAGCTGGTCTGACCGTGGGTTCAACAGATGAAGGCACTCTGAAAGTGCTACGTGTACCCGAGGCATGGCAGTGTCTGCTACTCTACCCCCACGTTACAATCTACTGCTGCCCTCCAGGGTAAGTCTTGTTTGCCAAGCTAATTTAAGCATGCAAGCATGGAAGATTAACTCAGTGCCATCAGACAGTGTGGTTAATTTTCCCCAGGTTTCTCAACAACAGCTGAGCCAATGCGGTCACAATGGTGACCCCCCCAGCCTGAGGTAGGCTCTGGTCACTGCAGAACGAGTGACAACAGAAACCCCACCTGTGCAAGTGCTTCCAGAACACCCACCAGCACTGGGATTTTGCTGGTTTCCAGCTGAAGAGCTGAACCGAGTACTTTTATAGGGATCCCCACATACCAAATGGGATTCTGTTGCTAATGGCCAATGCCAAGCAGCAGAATACAGAAGACAAGAATGAGAAGTGGGCAGAAGTGATGCAATTTGTTTTTTCTTGAGCCTTAAGCCTAACATTAGAAATCCTGAATTTTCTCAGAAGATGGTGACTGTGTCACAAACCTCACGTCACATTTTTAAAAGAGCCTTAGTGCCTACCCACAGAAGGATGCCACAGCTTTCATCACTGTTATCACTTCACATCCTTTCCACTCCTTTCTGCTTCACCGCCGAGGGAGCGAGTGAATAAATTAGCTTCATTTTCAAAACCAGGCTCTGTCATTTTTCTTGACTGTTAGTTCCTAGTAGTATTTTCCTTTTTGTGATACCAGTATCAATTTCAGGCCCAATTCTGAAATCATAGAAAGAGAGAGAAGCACTCTTTCTTTACTGAAGCCAGTGAAGCAACAGATGTACAGTCAGAATCAAGCCCATTAAATAGAGAAGACCAAACTTTATCTTTTCTCTGTCTCTCCCGAATACAAGGTACCAGATGGAGGATGTGAAGTGTCTAAAGAAAAGCTTTGGTTCAAACGCAGTCCTGAGAGAAGCAAAAATCCAATAAGTTTATGGCATACAAGTCACTTTTGCTCTGACACCCACAGATGTGGATTCCAACCTTCTGTTTGCAAATCCCTGAGGTCCACCTGACTGTTTTCAAGGGATTCATAATACCTGCAAGAAATAGCTTAGGAGAGCAAGCTGTGTTTGGGGACAAGGTATGGAAGGGTATGTAGAAATCAAACCAGGTCAACAATTACTCATTGATTCCATTACCTCATTTTTTCACACTTTCTGTAAAGGTAGAAGCTATAAGCAACACCTATATGAATAAAAGTATTATATTTATACATATTTAAATTTTTTATATCTATTTATTCTGCTATTGCTTTTTGCTTTCAGAAGCAGGTGTACTCCTCAGCCACAGGGATGCAGTGTGGCAGTCATTCAGAGTGAGATCCACTCAGGATTATTACAGTACATAGCCACAAGCACTGCAGTGGTTGGATATTATAAAGCCATGTAGAGTTAAATTAATCCCTAGCCTGGAAAAAATGTTCAGTGCAGTCAGGAGCTGTACCTTGGAGTCACTGCCAAATCCTATTCCCCAAAATGCTATTCCCTACAACTTCAGTGATTGCACATGACTTTCCTCCACATTCACTCTGCCATATCAGGGATCACTGCTGAGTTTTCAGGCCTGATCCAGTTCATACGTTAGGCATAACATGGTCAACAAATTAACTGCCAGAGGCCAACACAGAAGTACAGATCTCCTTCCTCACTTCTGTTCTGTCAAAAAAATACACTTGTGAGGATATTTCCTGCTGCAGTGTTGTCAGATCAGAGGTCATCAGGGGCAGCTTTTGTGTGACTGTGGCATGTGCTGGAAGCTGTGTGTAAAGAAATAACCATAAAGTAAGACATAATTTCAACACTTAAAATAAAGTATAAAGCCGGTCCCTAAAACGGTGTTGCTTTGGTTTGGCTCTGTGTGTGTTGTTGGGGTGTTTTTTAAACAAATATTTCTCAAGAGTTACGTGTAAACTTTCCACCACAAATGGAAATTAGCTTTTTCTAAAATGAAATCTACTACTTCACTCTCTGTAATAAAGCTGGTACCAAATAAGTCTGACTGGACTAAAGCCTGTCCTTTGAAGAAAAGTTGCAATATAAGGACATTCACCAACAGCATTAGTTTTTCTCCGAAGCTACATCGGCCACAAAACTAAAACTAGTTTTAGCTCAAATCTCCATCATACATTTATGTTACACATAAAAAATTATGTTTTCCACACAATTTCATTTGTATTTCTTTGCAGATATGCAAGTCCACTATAAAGTAGATGCAGTCTAACTGCTTTCCAGAGTATTTTATGCCAATGTTAGTCTAGATCAAAATCCAAAAAAATCTCTAACCCCTTCAAATACTTATCATGTCTCCTCTGTCACTGACTCTGAGGATGTTTCAAATCATTTTTCACACAATCAATGCTTTTTATGCTGTCAAATGTAATGACAGCATAGCTCCAGCGATGTTACTTGCTGATGGGTGATGCAAGATTTGATTTACCAAGGCAGACACATTCCTACCACACACTCGTCTGCAATCAGAGCAGGCAACAGAAGAAAATTCCAGTTACCTCCCCGAACCACATACACATGGGAAGCAGCAGGCAGAGGACAAACTTTTAGGGAAACGGTGAACAAACCCACTCAGTCAAAGCTGCACTACACAGTGCAACTGAAGCCTACCTGAGCAGTTTGGCATCTAATCCTGAGACCAACCTCGAGGCAAAAACCTTCTCACTGATAACATCAACTCAGGAAGCACAGAAATGAATCCCCAGCTCAGGCATTGCTTGTGCTCACTCGATCTGTGCAGGGCAGCCAAGGTTCACCTCTGTTCACTTTACATACTTGTTTCCAAAAGGTAATGTGGAAATCTGACAGGTTCACAAGTGAAAACTATCTGAAATGCACATTTTCCTCTGGCATAGCTGTGACTCAAGCTCGAAAACTTGAGTTTTCGAGCAACATAAGCAATGACAGCTACAACTGCAAAGGTGTTAGCAAGGCCACAGACAGCTTCTGATGGGTACAAAGACTGTGATATCAGCAAAAAGGGTTATGTTTGTCAGTTACATTTAGACTTTGCATCTTGTATAATCCTGCATATATTTAGCCAACCGCATGCAAAATGGCATGTGACAACCTGTAAGGGAGCATGTGATTGATTGCTGTGCCATGCCGGGGAAAGGCTGGGAAAATGAGCCATTTTTGGAAGTGTTACCTATGTCTTAAGTCTGAACTGTCAAACTTCTTAGTTCTTGGCAACTTTATTTTCTTTTGGACCTCACAGATGGGGGTTTTACGGGTTCCCTTCTCAAATGTATCATGCAGCAACTTGCATAGTCACTCATGTTGTGGTTCACCTAACAATGCACCTGGTTATCACTCAACAGCATCTTTAACCAATATAAAGAAAAAGGCTTTCCTTGAACTATTACTAAATGCTTGTCTAATTGCCAGTACAGTGTTAAATGCCTTGAGAGAAATCCTATTTAATGGCTTGTCTGTAGGTACACTGTATAAATAGGGGCTCATATGTGTTTTCATTCTGTCTATAAAACACTGACCTTTAATTATCAAGCAAGTGTTTGATACTTATAACAGTATTGGAAACAAATGTAAAGAATAAACTATTGGAGAATTCCAGCCAAACAGTATCGAGTTCTAATTAAGGCAAACTAATCAAAATGACTGTGTTTGCCTTATTACAACTCGTGTCTGCCTATTTAAAAAAGCAGCCTCGTGGGAGAGGGTAGAGGAGGCAGAGTCAGAGCCATCTCACAGGTGTGCAGCTGAAGGACAGGGATCAACAGGCACAAGGTAGAAAGAGGGAATGACTTTTTTTCACCTGAGAGTGGTCAGACACAGGAGCAGCAGTTCAGAGCAGCTGGGGAATCTCCATCCTTGGAGATATTCAAAGCTCATCTGGACATGGTCTTGAGCAACCTGATTTATCTGGGCTGCTTTGAGCAAGGTGTCTCTTCCAAACCCAATTATTCTTCAGTTCTAGAATTCTAAATAGGCTTGGGCACAAAAATGCAGAGAAGGAACATGTTGATTTCTTCATTCCCTCTTCCCAGTAGTTACCTGAAACTAGTCCATGGAAATGGACTGCTTCCTTCAAGAGTACGTTTGAGTCAAGTTGAAAAACCATTTTCCACTCCAAATACTTTTGTAAAATGAACATATGTGAGGCCGGGAGAAGAAAGGGGACAGAACAAAGTCTGTACATTGATAGCATCAAAGTAAGACTGCCTAAACTCAGAGGACAGAAAAGGAAAGAAAATGTCTTTGGGGAAAAAAGTCTGGTAGAAATCTGATGAGACCAGATTGATATTATCAAGAAAACAGTTACATGACAGCTGTTAATAAAATAAAAAGCCTTTCTGGATTAGTTTTTGCACAAGAAAAAAATGTTTCCTTCTCTTCCTTTACTACAGACAGGGATGAGAGATGGACAAATTCATCCGGGAAATGCCAACATTTTAAACTGGATTCTCAGTGTGAATGGGAACACTGCTGTCCTAGTTGAGCCTGCCCTGCCTGAGGACCAGACTAGAAATATCATCAGTTCCTGTGAGAAGAGAGAAGGGTTTCTTGAGATTTTAAAAGCCCCGTTCTTTGAAAATAGGCTCCAAAATAATGTAGATATTTAGAAGTATTTCAAGTGCTTTTTGCTTGTTAGTCTCACCCACGACAAATTAAAATCCACTCAAAAATCTGCTCCTATAGACACAAGCTGAAATACATGATGTAAAGAACAACAATATAAAGGAAAAACGCTAAAACACATCTCTTTGATAAACATATTCCTTGAGGATAATGATGTCTTTCCAAAGATTAGGGAATAAGTACAATGACTACTGACATGGGGAATGACTGGGAAAAAGGTAAATGAAAAGAGCAGGTAATTTTAGCTTCATTTAAAAATTTCATTTAAAAATCAGTGTTCTACCTTTGCTGTTTCTGGCATGGAGGAATGAGGACGTACTACTCCTCAGAGCAACAGAATGGAGATTTCAGTTCAAGTCATCAGCACATCAGAGATCCTTCTAAAATAAAGTACGGGGGATTTTTAGCTTAGTTTTCCTGGGTTCTTCCTTCATTTTCTTTTCCAGCAATTTATTCTTTTTCCTCTCCTCCCATCATTTAACAGCATACTAGTGTGAATATGAGCATGACATATCACTTGTAGGTATAATGAAAGGATAGCTCTGAATAGTACAGTTGCTTTCTGCAAATACAATTCCTTTGCTATGCTTTCAGTAAAAAAAAAATAATAAAAATTATCACCACCCGACAGCAAATGAATGAGTTGACAGAACATAGGGCCTGGTCTCAAACCAGAGAAGGTGGCAGAATGAGACAAACACCTTCCTCTTTGAAGTAACTCTTGCACCATGATTGGATTACTCCTTTTGTAAAGGTGATGTGTACGTGCTGTGCAAGGAACAACTGTTCACACACTCCAAGTAAAGAAGGAGCCTGACAAGCCACATCTACCCAGCAAGAGACTTCAGCTCACACGTTTTTCAGGCACATCAAATACCTCTCAATATAAAAAGAAAGCAACTTTCAGCCCAGTTGAAATAACACAGCTCAATCCATCTACTCTCCCCTGTATAATCTAGCTGAGAACAAACAAACAAAAAATAGTCACGGAATTGATTTTCTCCTGCTGTTGCTTCTTCAGTGCTATTGTCCTTTTAGTAACACCTCTGGAGACCAGAGCAGCACATTCCTTTTCCAGCAAGACCTCTTCAGAAATCAATAGCACCTGTTCAAGGGATTTATAGCATGATTCTGCAAAATCCTTTCATGGTGGCATAACTTGTTAGGGAAACTGTGTGCAGCATTGTCTTTACAAGAGCTCTTCTAAGACTGAAAAAAAATAAATCAGTGAAGGTATAGTAGCACCAGTACCACACAAATAACTAATGAATTGATGCAAGATTTTAAGATAATTTTGAGAATGAGAAACAGGGGGAAACATCTTATTTCTCTGGCTTGGGGAAAGGCATTGCCACTTAAAGGCAGGATAGCACTTTATACAACACTCTTTATTAGACTTTATAGAACAGTCTTTATTAAGTTCAGTGTTGCTGCATCAGAGGAAGGATGAGAGAACACTAAGGTTTCTGGTCCATAGCTGTCATCAGCAAATTTTCAGGGTGATTGATACAACTGAAAGGGATGAAACTGGTAATACAACATTTAACAATTTGCTCCACTGAGGAAGGAAACATGATCCAAGCACAGCAAAATCATGGCTGAGCCCCAGTTAGAGCAGGCACGTAAATCAGCTTCAGTCTGTAGATCCAACTGCAGCACTGGGAAGTCTTGAGAAGGAGCTGCCCAAGTATTTCCATATATGAGCTTCTGAAAGAAGACTGGAAAATCATTAAACACAGGAAAAGCTAAACTTCACTATAACAACAGTTGCTCTATCTCTTTTTTAAATAAAGAAACTCACAGAATCCCAGAATGTGCTGATTTGGAAGGGACCCACAAGGACCATCCAGTCCAACCCTCAGCCCTGCACAGACCCATCCCTAAAAGTCACCCCCTGTGCCCCAGAGGATCAGCCAAACCCCCCTGGAGCTCTGGCAGCCTTGGGGCTGTGCCCACTGCCCTGGGGAGCCTGGTCAGTGCCAACCACCCTCTGGGGGAAGAATCTTTTGCTCCATAGTACTTTAAAATCTTTACTTATTCTTTATTAGTTCTTTTGCTTCAGGGTAGGTGCTTAAGTTTTTGCTTTACTTATTATTTGTAAGTTGTCTTACTTCTTTGCAAGTTGCTTTTGCATAGCATGTGTGCCTATGCTTTGGATTATTATTATAACTGCATAGTTTAAGTGAGGGTTTTTTGCAGTTAGATCCTATTCCAGACATAGCAAACCCCATAAATTGTCACAAATTTGTATTAATAAACGTGCTATTTCATGAACTGTTAGAGTGAGTCCGTTTTTAGGTGCTGACAGTTTTGTTGATGGCGAAATAACTCATAGGAGAGACCTGCTGAGGGGTTTTTCTACTGCTATTTAGTGCAGTCCTTATATAAAAGGTATGAAAGGTCCTGTCTGTGAATCTGTGAAGCGAATGTTTAATTAGGTGAGACGCTAACAGAGGCACTAACAGACTGTTTTGGACATTAAAAAGTTTGATCTCCTAGGGGATGCTGATAGACAAAATAAATCAATTAATACAGATTGGACAGAAAATTCATCTTTTCTGCCCCTTTTTCACATGACACCATTATAAAATACCAATGGAAAGAAAAAAAATCTTTCTTTTTTTTTTTTTTTCAGGAATAGTCACACTAAGAAGGCAGCATGTATGTGTTCTGAGAGCAGTTTCTTGTGTCCAGCAGCAATACTGGTTTAACTTTTCAACCTCTATTGTTCCATACCTGTCTCATTTGTTAAATTTTACTGATAGAACTAATCTTTAATTCACTTCAGATCATTATCTGGGAACTATTTTAACATGGCAAAAAAACCCTCCAGGGGATTGAAAAGCACATTGTTTCAAGAGTTTCTCTAATTACAAGAAAATTAACAAAGATATCAGAGAAACTGCTAGCCTGAGATGTTAAAATAACAAATTAATAGGCTGTATTCAGAAACATACAATATATTGATCTTTGTTTGGGTATTAGCATCCAGGGAACTAAAGCATATGAAAGTAAATAATTATCACTTCTCCTGTGGAATTCTTAAAGAGGGAAAAATTATTAATATTCTTTATTGCAGAAGTATTTTTAATTATATTTAACCTCTTAGCACTATCCTCCCATGCATTCATTCATTCCAAAGCATGAAAATTTCTTAATGAAATATAGTGGAAGGTGAAAATTAAAAATAGAGACCTAGGCATATAAAGGTCCTGAACAACTACTGCATTCTTTGTTCATACTATTAGTCTTTAACTTTCTGTCTGATACAAAGACTACACAGACACAGACAAGCATTTCTTAATCATATTCCTATGGTAGATGGAACAGAAAGTTTTGTATAGAACAGTATGGCAGGAAATAATATTAGGGAGATGATTTTAAGGAGAGAGAAGAGTGGAGTAATTGCAATTTGACCCTCCATACTTGCACTTGCCTTCACAAAGGATATATTTAAATTTCAGCATGTGTCAGATGTGATGGTGCTGAAAAGTAATGAACTGTAATAATATGTGACTGACATATTTGACATGGTCAGGGCTTCAATCAAAATTAAACAACTGGGTACATCACTTAGTAAACATTCTGCATACAATACAAGAGAATTCACTCATTTGGTTCATTACCCAGTCAACAAAACTCTCAGAGAACGAAATGAGTATAAATAAGAAAACAGATCATGCAAATGTAACATCAGGGAAATACACTCACCTAATCAGGGAGTGGAGACTTGTTTTTTAAGTCATATACAACCAACCACAGCTCCTCTCTTGTTTAACTGTAGGGTACTAGGCTACTTCTGTGCAATGAAGTTAAAGACGTTAATAATGTTAATTTTTTTCTTGTTATGTTTGTTATAGAAAATCACAGGGAGATTTAACCAACATACTGGAGTTCTGTTATTTACAACCAACATTGCCCTGCCCTGCCCTGCCCTCCCTCCCCCTCCCCTCTTCCTTTTTCTGGGATAGGATTCACGCTGACTTTCCTCAGCCTTCTAAAACTTCAGTTTCTTTTTCTTAAGGACCTAACTCTAAAATGCGACTACACAAATCAACTAAAGCAAAATAACAAAACCTATCTATATTGGTTTCAACTGCCAGCTAACTGCATTTCCTTTAAACCATTCTTCTCTAAAGAATAATTCAGCAAACCCCCCTGTGCAAGACAGCTGGAGTAACAGGTTCACGTTAAGCTCTGAGATAGCACATCTCCAAGACCACCTTTTCACAGGGAAAGGTGCATTTCTGTATTCCTTTATGTCAACATCCATCCTCAACACCGTGCCATTATCTCCAAATACACACAACAGAAACACAAAAATACAGTCTTTTCTAGACTATTACTCCCTTTGAGCACATACTACAGCTAAAAGAGTTTCTGACAATGCCTCTTCAGTCATGCTAATTCCTACTTCCAACTCGGATGGCATTTGATATGGTCCTGTAGTCGGCTTGATCAGGAGCCCTACAGCGTCACTGACAAAAGAGATTTATCATTAACAACAGTGATTTTGTTTCAAGACCCCAGAAGTCCCTTGAAATACACACTTATATCCACAAATAATCCAAGAGTTTTCTTTCTCTATTGTTCCATTACATTGATAGCACCAGACAACTTCAGAAATACCAGAGAGAGTGGAAGCAGAGCAAAATGGTCTCTTGTCATAAATGACTGACTCACAGTATTACTGCTTTACATTAGAATGTTTTAAATTCTTTAACCAATTCATATTGTGTCCACTGATGTGTGCATCACTAGATTCGGTTGGGTTTAAATCACAGTGTTTAAAAATAAGTGGTGAAGAAAACAAGAAACAAGTGGTGTTTGTTGTTGGGATGTTGGTGGTTTTTTTAACTGTTCTTTCTCAGCAAAGACAGGGAGACTAGCCTATACAATTCTCAGAAAGCTATTTAAAATCCTGGAGTTAGTCAAGAAGCATGGGAATGACTACACTGTGAGTAGGGAGTTAGCAACAAGGATAAAGAGAACACTGTGTTTCCCTGTTTTCAAGCATCCAGTACTCTCCTGAGGTTGGCTGAACTGTCCAGGGCAAAACTTTGGAAGAAAAGACTTCAAAGTAACCTACTGCCTGATTTTTTATTTTCTTTTTAATGAAAGAAGCCATTTCAAGACATGTAACAATGTAAAATATTATATAAAATGAGTTTAAAGGCCAAAAAATTTCAGGAAAAAGGAAACCTAAACCCTCACTAAAAAAAGTCAATATAAGCAGAGAGATGCACAGCAAGCCATTTTGTGCTACAATCTCTGTAAACCAAAACAAGCTTTACAGCTGTGTAAAGATCATGATTAAGCCATAGGCAACACAGTGAAGTGCTGTAGTGAAAGATAAAGTTTCTTTGTGCAGTTGTATTAACAACAATTTGAACCGTGCCTCAGTCTGCACAAAACAACGATGCTTTGATAGAGTCAAGCATGGAAATTTATTAGAGGCTTAGTAAAATGCCAGTCAAAACCAAAATGACAACATCTAAGTGACAGTCAGGAGATTCAGTTCACTGCTGAGTGCTGGTGAACGACAAAACCACATGCAGCCTGAGATGGCAGGAAAAAAATCCAAAACACCAGCAAAACTAACACACTCTTGACAGTATCATCTACCAAAGGACTTGAGAGGGAAAGGTCTGAAGAGGAAATGAATGCTGAAGATACAGAGGACACTTGGGCCAGCAAGATGCTTTATTGGTGACCAAAGAAATTCTGATATATGATGGTTCTGTGAAGATCAGTAAATGATCAGTGATCTAATCCAGGCATTAGTTTCTTCCACTTCTAGCAATGGGTGGAAAATGAAAACTTACTCATATACATCTCCAGATTCTGAAGGCCTTTCTTTATAATGAAGACCAGCAAAGCCAGGTCCCACCACCTTCATATTTCTTAAATCCTGAATTTACGTGATGGGTACAGCACTTGGAAAATGGAAGGGCTGAGGCACGACTGACCCTGTGACTCTACAGTGGTCAATGTGGGGAAAAGGTTCCTCCCAGAGCTGCCCAGGGGTCACTTACAGCCTCGACCACCCTGTTAAAGGCAGCTCTGAAACACCTCCTGGGTATTAAGCTCATACACAGCACAGCACTTCAGTGTTTTCATCTTCCCTGCCTATGGGAGGAATGGAAGACAGCAATCTGGCTAAATATTCTCATAAAAGATAAAGGACAAGTTTCAGGGACAATATTTTATCTTAAGTTGGATGCTGATAATAAATACAGTTTTTGTAAACTTTACAGAAAATACCTTTTCAAAACTCAAATTGAAGCAACGACAGCCAATGCAGGGATCAATGGGGATATTCACTGAAGAATGTTGACATCCTTACTGGAGATCCTTACATCTGCTTCCAGGGGAGGGTTCATTTTGATACACTTACACAAAAAAACCCAGCAAGGCACTTTTTCAGGCCTGTGATGTGGGTTTCAGGACCTCACAACCTGAGATCAAACATAACCAGTCAAGAACAAAACACAGACATCATCCTCTCCTTGAATAAAGTTCACCAGCATTTATCAGATACTGACAGCCCTGCTCCTCTCCTGGATTTATTTTGTAAAATCTTACCTTTTCAGATTGCCCCTAACAAAAAGCATTAGCTTTGTGGGTCTACAAAATACAACATTATTTTTCTAAAGAATACAAGATTACAAACACAGTATAAAAGAACCAGAAATAATTAATAAATATTATGGTTATTCTAAAAGTATTTTCAAGCAGAAGAGAACACATGACTTGCCAAAGTTTCTTAAAATCACTTAGTTAATATTTAATTATCTACATGAAAGAAACAAACCTTGTCAGTCAACTGGAGGTCCTGAGAGACACTTAGATTGGAATCATCACATAATTTTTGATGCTTGAAGAACTGGTGTCTTATCATGTAATTTCCCAGGTCAAATTCTAAGACTAGAGGATCTTTTCTCCCTCCTCAGCTGCCTAACCCCTTGTACAGCCATGGCAGGTTGCTATTATCCTACACTGCCAAAACAAACTAGACAAAGCCCAAACCACTATCACACAATGCACTTTACTAAAACCGTGGATCATATTTTTATAAGAAACACTGTTAAAGTACTATGATGAGCAAAGGATGTCCTAGATATGTTGACTTGGCTCTAAAAATAAGTTAATTTTGTGTCAAAGCTTGTATTGGCACAGTGCAGCATTTGTGGAAACAGGTACAGTTGCTAAATTTTTTCCTCCAACTTAATTATCTAAACAAAATTTAACGTATACACGAAGAAGACAGTATCTTGCCCTCATATTATCCTTTCCTGCTTCTTTTTTCAGTGCTCACACTATGATCTTAAAGGTCTTTCCCAACCTTAACAATTCAATGATTCTGTGATATTCAATAGTCTTGGTATTAACCAACTTGAAAGGACAGTATTGGGAAGAATAAGTCAATAATTAAAAGAACAACCAACAGACAGAAGAAATACATGACAATGGAATTGAGAGATTTAACAGCAGAATTTAAGTCCTAAATTTGTAAAAGACACTACAATTGTAGAAGTCATATAAACATACACAGCTGCCTAAGTTTATATGAAGATAAAAGTTTTATTTCCAAAAATAAAGTAAACCTCTTTAATTTTCCAAACCAAGTATTTTGTTCCTTTCTCAATATTTCAGAGAGCCTTGAGTCCAAGGACACATCAAACTGTTACCCAAGAAAGAAGGTATCAAACATGACCTTGATGGGAATAGATGGTCTGCCTTGAAAGTAAAAGCATTTACTGAATAGCTAAAGACTAAGACATGTTCTGCAATTAAAGCAACTACATATCTTTGAACCACGCTTTCATTAGTTTTGATGAATTTATTTTCGAAGCTACAGCCCTTACACTCGCCTTAATGTATTTTAGAAAGAGAAAAAAACCTCATCACTTTTTCAAGGGTGTTTTATTTAGTTTTTATCAACTGTCATTGAAGTGTCTGCATTGGCAGTAACTCCAGTGAGGGGCTCCTGTCAGTAAAACCATGCAAACCGCAAACTTCCTTTCCTCTTCAAACAGGAAACTTGCTGGAAAACTTGGGATCACAAGAGAATCAAAATCTGCCTTCAATGCTTCTTGGAAATTACCTTGCCCCTGCCCGCAGTGCACATTTTAAAGCACACACGGTCACTATGCCTATTACCCTGTGCCTTCACGGTGGCAAAAAAGGAAAAAAGAACACAAATACTCTTATTTTGGAAAGAGTTTTCAACGAAATCCCCCTTTAAAATGAAGGTTTGGTGTCTTTACTGGAATTCATAAACGAACAAGAAGGAAACTGCCATTCCAAGATCAGCCCCAGTCCTGAGGATTGTATGGAACAGCCACATGGGTCAAGCAGCAGAAGCACCCACTACTGCAATTAGGAACAATAGGTTTTACAAGCTTACTGTCTATTTCCACCAAAGCAACAGTTCATTTGTTCAAGTTTAATAGTTTATTATACCTTTAATTGTAAAAGTTATTCCCATGCCACTTTAACTTCAGAAAATTATCTCATATAGTGAGTGAGTAAAATATTAAGTCACAGAGAAAGCACTGGCTGAATGAGATTTGGGAATTTATTGCTGTGTAAATGAGGTCATGAAAGCCTCAAGAGCTCCCTGCAGGATGACTTTATAGTGGAACTGCAATTTTGGAATATACATGCAGACGATAATTCTAAAGCCACAGAACATTAGATCCAAAACATTGACGTGGGATTTTGATGAAAGAAGCTGGTGAATTTACTCAAAAATAAACAGAAATAAACTGCATGCAGATCAGCTGTAATTACTCGAGATACCAAGAGAAAGTATTTTTGAACAACGTTATGACAGAAATGTTTGCATTAACATGTGGCTACTTATAATCAAACATTTAAAGAGGTTTCTTCAGTAAATACAGTAAAGCTTCAGGGTTACTTTTCCATCTCCAAAAGCGAGTTGGAGCACAGGTACTGATTCCACATAAAGCATGAACTCACAACTATGAAAATGTTCTGCTTTTGTCATTGCTAAAGAGTCACAGGAATTTATTTCTCAGCCTAATAAATCTCAGCACAAGAAATGAATGCAGCAAGCTATGGAATGGATCTGGATTTGTGGGCTATCCTGAAGAGAGAGGGCTCTACACAGCCCCTCCTAAAGGTGCAAGGGCTTTCCAGACAGAGCCACTGTGTCTTTTTGTAAATAAACTTGCAGGTTTTTTCCCTTCCATTAAGATTATAAGCCTTGACCCCATGATCATTTACACTTGCAAGAAAATAAACACAAACCTTCGCTGTGGAGTTTCCTCGACCTTAAGGAATCCCTGTCACCTCTTTGCTGGCGAAGAAAAAATGGTCCCCAGCTGCATAAGTCCTCTGCAGGGAAAGTTCATCTTATTGCCTGTCAGGAGGCCTCAGATTCCAGCTAAATTTACCTTTCAACCCTGCTCAGACATGTCTGTGACAACTTCTGCTTCATCCTAATCAAATCACACTCCATGTAGATTAAGGTGATTGACTCTCAAAATCTAGGCAGTGTTCCATTTTAGTTAGTGAGCTCCCACTCCCTCATCTGAGGTTACATTTTTAAAAAAAAAAAAGCAGAGAAATATATAGAAATAAAGGATAAAAGTGATAAGGACAAGGAAGAATTTATAGGAAAAAAGTAACAGCAGACAAGAAGGCACAAATACACGCCTTCAAATTGCAAGCTGCATGCTCTGACTGGACAGGAGTTGGTTACTGCCTTCCTGATGCTCAGCTCAGCCCCTCTCTCTCTCATGAACAGGTTTTCTTCTTGTGTTCAATTTTGCAAGCACAACAAAGGAGAAGCCCACATTGCCCTGCTAAAAGCAATCAAACAGAAAGAACTCAGTGCCTTTCCAGAGCAACAAATGCTGGATGACAGAAACGAACTAATATAGTCTTGAAATACTTGGAGTAAGTCAAGGAATGCGAGGAGAAAACTAAGGGAGATCTAAATGACATCTTCAGCTCCCCAGTGGAGCAGACCAAGCTGGACTTCTGCTGGGGTAGGGGGGTGATAATTGTAGAAAAAGAAATTGTGGGTTGAGCATAAGGGGGAAAAAAAGCCCCCACTGAGGGCACAGGGACTCCAGGGTCATAGGATGGTATCCAACCCCGGAAATATTCAAAACTCAGCTGGACAAAGCCCAGAATAATCCAGTCTGCATTTATAATTAGCTCTGCTCTGAGAAAGAAACTGAACCTCATGATCTTCAGAGATCACATAAATTTCGTGCCCTGACTGTGATGCTTTGTATCCCTGTTGGAGGGCTGGCCCCAGTGTTTTCTATGTGCTGTGTGCAAGTTGAGTTAGAGGGAACAAACTCCTTTCTTCAGAACAAACTAAGTGATCTTTCCTGAATCACCAGGATGTTTATACATCTCCTCTCTTCTGTCTTTCCTTCTCCCTCTTCCTTGCTGCCTCTCTCGTGCTCAAAATAAGGAAATGAGTTTGTGTCTCAACATCTAGATGTTTTTCTGCCCTTGAGGAAGGGGGAATGCCATTCCAATGGATTTCTCTGATTCTTTGTCTCTCTAGCAGAAAGAAATGTTATTGCAATAAAGACCAGGACATGTGCTCATTAGCCAAAATGCACAAGGTCACTGAATGAAGTAAACCAATGACTGAGGGACAGAAACTATATATTCTGCTGCTGCTGTTTCACTGCTTGCAAATGAGTCAGCAGAACTGACCAGTTATTGTTATGTGAAATCAATGACAATCTCTTTGTGGGCAGCAACAATTTTACAAAAGAATATGAGACACTAACACAAAATAAAGGATTAGAGAGATCCTGAGAATATAACTGATTCAAATCTCAGTTACAGGAAGGACTTTCTGAGTACAAAAAGAACTGGAAACCAGACTCTGAGTCAATGTCTACTATCAGCTCAGAGGTGCCCAGATCTCACCTAAATGTTACTGCAAACTGCCTGCCATCATCTTCACTGCCACCCTCATGATTTGCAGCTGCTGTTGAACATGCTGGAGCAATTTCAGCAGAACTCCAGCCCTTTGAATGCCCGTGAGTGTAACAACTATTTTGGCAAACCCCTCGAATTTCCCAGAAATACAAAGTTGGCACTGAAATAAAATGTTATGTAACTACTTATTTATTAGGGAAATCATAAATGGTATTTTTAAAGGACAGAATGAGGCAATCTTAATAATTCAGCAGCATCTTTCCTCCTCTCTCACTTTCTCATTTGATGTTAAGGGTTTCCCAAAAAATCTACAAATCCTATGAGTCTAAAAAAAAAAAAGTAAAGGATTTTCCAGTTTATAAACCAAATGTGGTTGTGGTAAGTTCATCTCTTTCTAGGCATATTACACAGGAAGAGATATATGATATAAAGGAAAAAAGCCAAAAATTGAAACTTTAAAGAGGAGAAGCAAGCTTTTTCACACTACATGTATTTAACCCAACATGCTCACTGACCTAAAAGACCAGTAAGGTCAACAGCTTAGTAAGACCTAAAAGGAGGATTAGCCATTTATATAGGCACTAAGAATTTCCATGGTTCTTCTGATACCATTCAACATTTATAAAGTATATTAATCCTTATACTTTGGGTATGACACAGCCACTTGCTGTCAAGGGTTAAGGAAGAGTGTGATGGGCCTGAGCACCATAAGTAGATGGCCCAGCCTTTTCTCCTAATTCCAGTGCTGGACCAAACCATATTTCTGTCTCACTGAAATTTGTTTCTCTGAGAGCTGTACCTTGATGGGGTGTAAAAAGGCTTGTGAGCACCACGGACACAGCAAGGGATACCAACAGCAATCAAAGGGGAAAGCACATGTGCAAAGCACCCAAATGATTCTGTGGACTCAGCTAGAGGAAGGTGACAATAAATTATGACTGACATTCTTTCTAATTAATTTTAAAAAAAGGATAAGTTACAAAAGTAACATGGAAACCTCCTTACCAAGGACACTAAAGGACCAGACTGTTGTTCAAACCCAGAAACAAAGTGGCTTTCCAGAACACTAAACCCACAACAGACACACTGTGGGTGAAATGAATTAACATAATCTTTTAAATCCTTGGAATACATTAAAGACATCTAGCAGCTAACAAAAAGGAAATTGAAAATGAAAAACGAAAATAAGAGCTGTAACACAAGGAGACAGGCATTTATTGCTCAAATGGAACAATAATGTGATGCCTTTCAACTCAGGAAGAAAAGCAGAAAATACATTTTCCACAATTAGCAGCAAATTGGCATTCATACAGCACAAAAAATATAACTTCCATACTAAGTTGTACAAGGAGGAGAATAAAGCTCATTCTTCTCACATCCAAGACTAACAAAATTCCCCAGACTTGCATCTGCTTGACAGTAGGAAAATTTCAGCACAAACTGGGCTGAACATTTACTAAGAAAAACAACTGGGAAAAAAAGAGCCATGGCAAAACAAGGCTTGGTTCTTAATTCAGAAGAGTGACATTAGATCTTCTCACTGAGGAAACAACACTGCTTCACAAACGAAATCACCCCAAAAGAAATCAGACTCTTTCCATGAAATGTGTGTGCATGGAGAGAAAGGTTCACACATCATTCAGCACGAACATGCTGATGGCATGCACACATGCCATCCTTGGATCTGACCCCACTTTTGGTGTAAATGGCAATTTTTCTGTGTTCCAGCTGCGTAGCCACCCACAAGAAGGGCCAGGAAGCCCTTTGATCCTTTCTAGGGATGGCCGAGTTTGGGCTGGGGGGGAATTAAAGGAGAAAAGCTTCCATCACTTTGAGGCGGTTTCTAAGTTACAGCCTAGCACATGAAAGAAAAGGTGGCATCCAGCATAGCAAGAGATAACCACCATGAACCAACAAATTCAGAATGAACACCAGCAATATCATCTATGGACACACTTCGGAAAGAAAAGAATACAGGGAAGGAGTTGGTCTGTCAATCTACACATCTCAGCACTGATCTAAAAAATCAGTTTTTGCCAAAAAATAATGGCATGTGTTACTAAGGTGGCAGAGAAAACACAAGAATTCATCACGAAAAATTTCCTTACAGCATGATTATACTGTGTATGTAGCCTGGACTGCAATCCTGCTGAGTCTGCCAGCCCACCTCTGTGGGCAGGAGCAGCCCACTCTGAGGGCAGATCCCCGTGAGGGAGATGTAGAGCAAATCCACCGTGGCTGTTTACAGAGAAGGTGACAAAGTATCTGATAAATACTGTTAGCATTCTGCTACAAATTCACAGTCTGTGTGTTAGGATGCTGCCTGAGGCTCTCCAACACAGGCTGCTGGCTGAATCCAAACAGCCAGAGACGACTCAGCACAGGAAAGGCCAGAGGCAGGCAACAAGCCTGGCTGGGTAGGTCAGCAATGGGAGAAAACAGCTGACTCAGGAATTATATTGCATTACTCCAACTGAACCTAAAATCTGAGCTGCGATGCAAATACAATGTAAATATACCCTTTAAGACACCAAATTGTAGAATCATAGTCAGAGAATCATAGGATGGTTTGAGTTGCAAGGGGCCTTAAAGACCATCCAGTTCCACTCCCTGCCATGGGTGGGGGCACCTTCCACCAGCCCAGGTTGCTCCAAGCCCCGTCCAACCTGGCCTTGGACACTTCCAGGGATCCAGGGGCAGCCACAGCTTCTCTGGGCAACCTGTGCCAGGGCCTCCCCACCCTCACAGGGAAGAATTTTTTCCCACTATCCCATCTAACCCTGCCCTCTGGCAGTGGGAAGCCATTCCCCCTTGTCCTATCCCTCCAGGCCACTGTGAAAAGTCTCTCTTCATCTTTCTTGTAGACTCCCTTCAGGTATGTGCATATTAGTTATACTTGAACATTGCAAAAGTTGGAAATCTACTAGAAATAGGTGCAAAACTGAAAGTTATCATTGATTCCAAGACCTACAACAATCTTGTATCCGTAAGCTTGCGCAGGAATATAAATAAAAAAATATTGGCATGTATGTTAAACCCACATCAAAATGTTTCTTAAAAAAAAAATTAAAATAATCTAGCTATGATAGGACAGATACTTTATGAAAATAACTGCATGGATTAAATTTTGAATCTTAATAATATTCCAAAGTTACAAAAATGTTTAAAAACAAGTTGCACAGAAATTTTCAATGCAGTTCACATATTTTCCCTCCACATGCAGGTATTAAAAGACATAGGAAATCATGTGGGTTTGAAATTACCTGCTTCCTAAAGATCTCTCCTCTTAATTTCAAATAATTAGAGGTTGGCTAATCTTCAGAAACATGAAATGCATCCCACTACTTAGTCAGAGTAAAGATTGATAATGTAAAGTATTTCTATTCCTTTAGTCATTTTTCTCAGAACAAAGGGATTTCACCTGATAATAAGTGGTATCAAAAAATGTATGGGAAGATCTACAGTGTAATACAAGATACACAAGAGGCTGAAGTGGCTGTAAGCAATAAAATGGAGATTCTACCCAGGGAAGTGGCAAAATAGACAACTTGTGGTGGGCTTCTTCACATCTAATATTAGATTAACTTAGTTTGGGGGTCTGCATCTGAATCAGTCTTTTGGATCAACTGTATAGTCAGTGGATACAGGTGTTTTGGGGTTTTTTTGTTTGTTTTACTTTTTTTTTGTTTGTTTTTTTTTGTTTGTTTGTTTGTTTGGGGTTTTTTTTTGAGAAAAACCCACAAACAAAAAAAACCCATGTCAACCTTGTAATGTGACTCATACTCTACAGTCTGGAATTTTTGCATGAAGGAACTTCAGAATGTGGGAGCAGATCACTACTATTTAAAGTCAATTATAAACTGTACCTTTAAGTAGTATTAACACGAAACCAGAAAAGACTGGTATTTATACTGCAATCACTCCACGTTCTACTTAAGTCAGAATTTATTCTCAGTAACTGTCTGCACTAAAACAAAACCTTCCAAAAAGGTTTGTTACACAAATTTCTTTCCCTACAGTCACTGACTAAGGCATATACGTACAATGTAATAGGCCTTTTATCAACTATATGTTCAGTTATAGGTTAATTATGAAGTAACTTAAAACTGAATCCTTTGAATTTGTTTGCATACACGACACTTTCCTTTTTTGCTCAGCAAAGATTTATGATCTATTGCAAGAAAAAGCATTATTATAGCAATTGGGAATCCTCCATGGATTAAAATCTCTGGAAGTCCCTGTAATCCCTTTGCGAGCTAAACAAATTTTCATTGTGTGTGGCATTAGTATTTTGACTCTTAGGCAGGAAAATAAACTCTTAATCTCCCCATGCCCCAGGGATCCATCATATATCCTGATACTCAGAATGGGCTCAATCTGTCTAAGCATTTTAAGACATATCAGGGAATAAGGTAATCTGATCCTGAACCTGGACTTCTCTTCATAGCTATTTGCAATCTGCACTGGCAGAATAAAACCACATACATCCTCTACCAAAAACCACACAGGAACAGTGCTCTTGCATGTCCCCAGATACAATTACACGGAATTTTTGTAGGGTTCCCCTTGTGAGTCCCCTTGCAAGACACATTTCCCATTCTCTGCTCCTACCGTGCAATTATTCTTCAGGTCAGTTTTTCCACTGTATTTGCTAGAGGCAGAGTCTGCTAACAGAATCCTTGGTTTGGTTCAGTAATTGCAAGCATCTTTTAAAATTTATTAGATGTTGTATGCTGTATCACAATACTTCACATACAGAGACAGTGACAATTTTATTAACACTAACCAGTATCCACGCTTATTCCTGGGACAACTTACTCCCTGGGGCAATGGGGGGTTTCTTTTCCCAAAGGTGTTATCTGCAGAGAAGACTTAGAATTTCAGGTAAATTTAAATGGTCAACCCAAATTCAGATATAGGCAATGACAAGTAACTGGGCTGATGAAGCCAGTACTTAATCCCTGATGTAGAAGCGTAACAGCACAACCCAACAGGAGCAAAATGCAATCCAGCTTTGTGGAAGCCTGCCTATGGACAGAGCAGCCAGTGACTTAGTGATTCCCTGGTTTTCTGCACCTCCTACACTGTAGGAAGGAGCTTTTCATATGCACCCTCCCTCTTCAGACCGCTGGACCTTTCAGCTGAAGGCATGATCACATCACAAACCCCCTGGGAAAGGGTGTGAAGTGGAAAGATTAACCTGGTTGTCACAAATTACTGTTACATAGATGAAGAATGAAAGCAGGGGAAAATTGGCTTCTAGCTGGAAATGTTGATTACAGCCTCACACCTAATAATCATCCTTGTTATTGGAAAACTATCAAAATAAGCAGCTTTTGTAGCATTTCTGAATCAGGTCGTTTCCAAGTGTTACTCTGTCTGACACTACAGGAAAAAAAACATTGCTCTTCTGACAATTTCATTTTTTTCCACAGTCTTTTAAGCATCTAAAGAAGATGCAAACAAAATGACATTTAACTACATTCTAGGAAGGAGAAACTTTTGTTCTCTGCTGGCCACACGTTGGCACCAGTAAAACTGAGCCACGAAGTCAGCACAGCATTGGTTGTGTGTCCGTTCAGTGGCACTTTGTTGCATCCTGGTTGAACACTACAAAAAGTGTTGCAGTGAAATAGCTTCAAAAAGACACATCTTGGCCCCAGCCTCAGCGTCTGATGTACATGATGGTTTTTCCTGGCTCTCAGCTGAAGCTATGCAAATGTATCTGAGGATAGAATTTAACAGCAGCAGCAGATCAAAACTACTTTGAGAAGCTTCCTAGTAAGTGATACAAAAGGGAGAGTAAAATAAACCAAACAACATCGGCTGGATATCTTTCTTTATGTGGAAAAGCATAAATGCAGAGCAATCCCCAAGCCAACAGGTACCCACGTTGAGAAGGAGTCTCAAGGACTGCAAAGTTCATCGAATAATAAGTGCCTAAGTGAAAAAATAGGAAATGCCAGAGCGCATTAAGCAATTTTCAGGGGTAAAAAGGAAAAGAAGAAACTGAATAAAAACAGCTTCACATAGATATAAAGCAATTGTATTAGGGAGATAAATGAATAGAATATTCAGTGGCTACAAACAAACCACAGACCGCCCCAGAAAAGCACTTATTCTTTTCACCTGAAAGAATCCCTCCTGCAGACACCTTCAATGAAACACCTGCAACTAAGAGAAAGGACCTGAAACACCTTGTGTCCCCCTCACCAGAGTTTTTGCACATTCCTTCCCCACAGGCCAGGCTGACTGACCCAAGCAGAACTGTCTCAAAAGATGTAATAAGCCATCGTCTCTCACCCTCCTTCTTAAGTTATGCGTAAATGTAAGAAAATGGTTTTATAAAATGCAGGAAATGCATCAAAACAAACGACTGAGGCGTCCACTACACAAAATGAGAAAGTACAGCTAAATAATTAATTTAGCAATTAACAGAAATAGTCAATATGGGCTCAAGTCATGCCAATAACTTTTGCTCTTATTCCAGTGAGACACTGTGCTACACACTTAAAAAATCCTAAGGGCCATTTACATTTTGCCTTGTCACTAATCAATCCCATTTAACTTAAAATAGGGTTTAGACAATGCTGTCATTTGACTGTGACAGAGGTCAGCCACCTGAACAGAATCGATTAACAATCTGAAGAAATACAAAAGCTGCAAATGTTCTCCAGTCATCACCACCAACTGTGCAGCAAGATGTAAAACAGACCCATCAGCAGCAACACCCCAGTAGTAACAAGAGCTTAATGAAAATGCAAACTCTGCACTAGGTATTGCAATGAATAATCCAGAACTACAAAGTATGACAAATACAGTGTGTAAGAAATGTGTTCAACATCTGCTTCAATTCTCTGCTGTGATGATGTGAAACTTTTGTTATTAAGTAGAACTAATAACTTATACAATAGTTATATCACACTAGGATTCCAGGAAAATTTTCATTATAAATGGAAAGGGCCCCAAAACATAATAACTGAATAGCAATTAAAGTTATTTGATTAACTTGTTCTTAATTTACAACTGCAATTCATCTCAGAAGCTTAGGGATGTAACACATGTGATCTTGGAAGTTTTATTCCCGGAGAAAGTTGTTAGTTAGGCTGTTACATCCCTGTGTGGTTTCGATGCTAAATTTCTCGACAGGAGCTTTCCATCTCCCTAGTAACTGTGCTACAGCCCCCTGCTCCATGGACACATTGCTCCCTCTCTTCCATCTTTTGCCTCTGCTCCTAGTCTACTCTCCCTTTTCTCTCTGACGTCCCATGTTTTGTCTCTCAAAGAGTTTTCAAGTAGCAGACTGAGTAGCAGGCCAGGACAAAGCCACCACGACTTCCTAGGATTAGGGGTAAGTCAGAGGGTACCCAAGAATCAGCCAGAAAACACCACAGTTCAGCCACGTGTCACAGCCAGGAGGGGAGGCCAGGCTGGACCACGGCACCAAGCAGAGTAATCAAGAGAAACGGGACAGAACTTCACAGCAGTGAAATGATACACCAACATCTGGCTTATTCAGTGCTTGGACTGGGGTGAAATTCGTTCTTCTTCACTTTCAATTTTGGTGCATTCACAGTCATCAGAGCACAATGTAAGGAACTTAAATCCCAGAGTTGAGTGCAGTAGAACAGACACATCTCATCTTTCCAGGCCAACAGCCAAATGTATTTTTCATGTAAATCTCACATGTTTATCAAAAATATAAGTCCAGAAATCATATATCAACAGTTATTCTCTTTTTCCTGTGTTTCCTCTGTGTATAGGAATTCTCATGAGCAACAAGTTCTTTTGCCATCATCCCTTTCCTGTGTGGCACAAACAACAAACTTCCCCCAACTTCTGCAAGGGATCAGCTTTTAATGCTATCAGATCTACATAACACTCATAATGGAGTCATATTTGGACTCCATTTCCCTCCCAAAATACACTTTCTGGGTGCCAAGATGGCCAACCCACAGCTACAGGTACTTCCTGTATTCATACTGCCATATCAAAAGGAGGTTGGAACTTGATGCTGGCCATAGATCAGGGCTTCCCAAATTTTTGGTGAGAACACTGTGAACTGTTTTCCATGACTGCTTTTCATGAAAACCACTCACTATCATTATCAAGTTTTTAATGAAAATAACAAGAAATTGTTTTCTCCTGAGAAGCAGCTTTGAATTGCTTTGTACAGCTTCAGTGACTGCTCTTTGGGAATGATTGGCTTTAATGGTTAAAATAATATAGCAAGGGTGTTCCATATGGGTGTCAAAATTTAGGCAATCAAGTAATCAGCCTGATTTTTCAAAAGGCTATGTACCGACAGCTCATTTTGAAGTTATTTCCGAAAAATGTGGCAATTTCAGGTCAGAGCAATGAAAAAAATGTCAGTTTACTCCCATGGAAACAGAATAGGTCTTTATTTAGGTACCTGCATTTAGACACCTGTGACTGAACATTGTTATCGTAAAAAAAGTACCTAAAGCTCTATTAAATTTATTTTCCAGAGTTTTTCTTTTTTAACAGGCATTTTAAAGAGCATGCAGTCATTTTCAGGTGTATTAACTACCCAATTAGCAGTACTCAACAGTGGACTTCATAATTTGAATTTACTTAAAAGGGCAGTTTACCTCATCTTTACAGACGAAGTATATGTATTTTTCAGTTTGCCTGTATCAAAGTGACCTTCCAGCTCCCTCATGTATTTACTTGCACGAGTCCTACTGCACCAGCCTAATATCAAGCAAGGAGCACAACTGCCTCTTAACCATTTAAAAGCCACAAGATTATAGCAGTGCATGTAACCTGTAATCACCGTGGCCTGCACACAGGATCCTCTCAACTGCACAGGACCTTGGCAAGAGATTATTCAGGGAGCACTTGAGACAGCCTGATAAATTGTCTGCACAACCCCACTTCCATCTAATTTCATCTGCTGCCTTTCTAAATGGATTATCAACGGTTCGATACTGTCCAAATATACTGAGGGATTTTGTTGAAAGAATGAGGGCTGCAGTACAGTAGAGTTCAAGAAAATAACTAACGTTCAATTAAACAAAAGTGCCTAAGACAGAGGACATAAGATATGCACAGCACTTGAATGCCTTCACAGCTTCCCCTGCCAGTGCACCAGGTTTTCTCTGACACTGCAGTACTCCAAGATCAAAACTGTGCCTACATATCCTACTCATAAGACAGAAACTAGCCCTCTTAGTTTCAGAATCTTGCCAGGACATGTTATGACACAGAACTGTCTAAAACAATATAATCTAGCAATAAAATACTACCCATTAATTTCCTTCCAGAGACAGAATATGTACTAAGATTTGACTGGAGGAACAAATCTTAAGAGCTGTTTAAGATAAAGTAGTTAAAAGTCTTTAGGTATCTCAGCAAAGCTTCTCAGTCTCATTAATCTGTAGAAAATATAAATTTAAAGATAAGCTTCCTTTACTAATTGCTGGAACTGTGTGTGTTCCATCTGCTGTGAATCAGTGGGAGCTTTGCCAGCCACAGCTACCTGTGAGACAGAGCAGCCTGGCTCCACAGACAGGTGTCTTATCCCCACGGCCTGAACCTCCAGTCAAAAAGCACAACATCTCCTTGGGGGCCCAGGTAACTCTGCTTCACTTGCCAGCTTTACACCAGACCCAGCAGGGTGTACCCAGCTGGCTCTAATCCTTCAACTACTCCCTCATGACAGTGAGATAAGGCTCCCTAAGGCTGTGTGTTTTCCCAGACTCCTCCCGAGAAAAAAGCAGGAAGGTGGACTGGGGACATCGGGGAAGATGGAAACATTCATCTTGCTTCAGCTTCTTACCTAGCACAGATCTCTGGTGAGGAGGGAGGACAGGGAGGCCACTGGGAATTATCTGCCTTCTTTAATTCCTCTTCTGAAAGGTTCTGCCTGAGCTGCTTCTAAAGAGTTACTTCTAGGATGAGGGAGAAAGGAAAAAGGTACTGATGCAAAGGATACAGGCATGGCCTGGAAACCCACCAGTGCAACATCCACTGGGTGATCTTAAGCTGGGAGGTGGGTTATCTGGAGACTAAGGCTCC
Source organism: Lepidothrix coronata (assembly GCF_001604755.1). Classification (NCBI taxonomy): domain Eukaryota; kingdom Metazoa; phylum Chordata; class Aves; order Passeriformes; family Pipridae; genus Lepidothrix; species Lepidothrix coronata. Next base: position 972,621 of record NW_016690304.1, read on the forward strand.
TTTAGAGAAGGTAGGGCTCTGCCAGAGGAATCCCTAACACAAGCCTGTCCCCAACCCTCCTAGGACATACCATGAAACACTAATATGAGGGAATTTTCAAGTAGTTCAGCAGAAACAGACTTTCTTTTGTGGTTTGTTCAATACCTACTAAGGGGCCAGCCAGGCTACTATCTTCTTCAGCAGCAGAACCAGTCAAATTAATATTGGAAGCAATGTATTCCTCAGAGGAAGCACTTGGCTCACAGTATTTTGCTATTTGAAATATATATATATATATATATATATATGCTTCACTGAGTTTTTAATGAACATATTTGGGCCAACTCTTGAGAAATGATGAGTATTTTTGCCCAACAACTTCAATTAAAATTCAGCCCATGTGGCTGGTTAACGGATGTGCTATCCATTTCTGCTCCTTGATGATCAACAGAAAGAGTTCCTGAAGAAACCTATCAGTCAGGCAAACAGGTTTAGAAAATGGTAGTACCTTTTTTTGGTTCCATTCCAGACACTAGATGCTCAGAATTTATTGTTTGGAGGTTTTCCTTCAGCTCAGATGCTAACACAGAACAAGCAGGTATTTGTTGGTTGTTACCATAGCAATAGCAGGCAGGGAATGTTCTGACAGCACAGTGCTTGGCATAATGTCACCTCTTTAGCTTGCTAACAAATGTCTGATTAAACATTCATGTTCCCACAGACACCCAATCCATATGGATAGCTGACTTCATAAACACTTGACCCAAATCCTGGTTCGTTATGTGGGTGAGGTAGGAGTGAGGTGATGGGGAAAGAACCTGTCACAGCACAGCTTTGCTGCTACAAGGCATGGTTCTTATTTGGAAACTAAATGAACAGCAGGCGTGAGATCCAGCTCCTCTCTCTGCACATACTACTCGAGTGAAATGTGTCTTACAGTCTTTATGATATGCACAGACACAAAAGAGTGCTGAAATCACCATGGATCACAAGCAAAAATATCTTTTGGAAAGAGTCATAAATATTTCTTTGACTTTAGATGGGGTCTCAGTCCCTCACTGGTCTCCTGCTGGAGCCTGCCAGAACAGGTGCCGCTTCTCCACTTTGAACATCTCTGATAAAGGGATCCTCCTCCTCCTCCTCCTCCTTCACTGCCTCTCAGGCTGGAATGAGGATGCTGTGTATGTACTTCCAAGGAACACACATTTGTGTGTCAGAAGCTGGGGCCTCAGCCGGGGCACAGAGAGAATGCATGGCTCTGTGAGAAAGGATTAGGGGCAGCAGCACTGAGAGAGCACAAAACATGTTCTGTAGATACTGGCATTGGTGCCTCATGACTTCAGGGAATGTTGTTGTTGTTGTTGCTGCTGAGTTGTTTTGTTCCTTTGCTTTACTTCTAGAATTTCATGTTAGTGATGTATTACCCTCTGTTAGGAGGGACTGCACAGGCTCCCTGGAGAGACAGCTAAAGGCTGAGGTGAGACCTTGGTGAAGTCACTGAACACACTCTTGGTGTGCAAAAAGTGTTCTCTGCCCCCTTCCACAGTAACAAACAACACACTTCTTGCCACCTTTTTTCCCACCTTAACGCAGAAGAAGTTTAAGCCACACAAAAGAATAAAGGAACATGTTTAAGGAAAATTTATCCTATGTTCATGCACAGTATCCAGGAACAACTTACAGAAGTGAAAGAACCATAGGAGATTTCAGCTCATTTCATCACATCTTCTGTCTCGCTTTAAAGATCCCTTCTGTCCTTCCCTCCTAGAAGCCATGCTAGCAAGTGTTGGCTGGTGACACTACAATGATATATAGGGCTACTAAATCACAAACATGGCACCTCTACTCACTAACACTGTGGGGGTGTTTGGGTCTGTGTGTTATATCAGCAGAGTGTCAGAACTGCTGATGAATTCGTGTGAAACACCAGCTGACAGGACTTTCCTGACTGGTGTTGGGCTCTCACAGCCTCAGCAGCAGGAGGAACATCTTCTACAAACGTGGTTCATGTGAATATTCCTACTATAATTAGCATCCCAAATTAGAGGCCGGTTTTTTCTGTTGTTTTAAAAACATCATTTGTTGCAGTCAGCTTCCATGAATGTCAGTGGTCATTCACAGCCCCTGTGAAGCTTTAGAGCAGCCTTCATCTCACTGTCAATGGGACACAGTTGTCTTGGGTCTGCGCCAGACTAGACCCAGCATTCAGGCAAACTGAGTCATTCCAGTGCCTCCAGCCCAACCACAGCTCACAGGAATTCATGTGCATCATCACATTAGCCATAAAACAACTCACAGCAGCAAAACCTATTGAAAAACCTGTGTGGCAGTCCTACACCTAGATGAATTGTAGAGTATAACTTTAAAATATATGTTGCTTTTCCCTTCAAATTGAATTATTCTGTTGTGGATGGAGGTGGCTTTGAAATGTTTAATCAAGCAAATGTCTGCTGTTATCTGTTACAAGCCTAAACTTCCCTTCTCCTCTCCAGATTGTTTTCATAAATAAACCAACAGAAGGACTTCATCTGCTTATATATGAAAGCATGTAACTCTGTCACTTCTTTTGGAAGAGGTTATAATTGAATTCATTTAGTACCAATTTTTTGAAGAACACAAAATACTTTACAATCCCTCATCAATTAAAATTTCCATATCTTAAATAAAAATATGAAGCCAAGCCACCAGGAGCTACACAAGTCACAAAATTAATAAGAACAGCAGCTTTTAGCCATCTGAGGATAGCATAACACTTAGGGACATTTCAAAAGCTGAAATTCAGACACTTCAGTAACTCTAACAGAACATTAACTCACACAGACTTATGCTTACATTTCAGTTCTACACATATTAAAAAAATCTGTATTTTTCTGTTACGTGTGTTCCTGTCTCAACATTACTTTAAAGATAGGAAAACACCGAAAAAAGTGGTTGACTCTAAGCCCACTCCTTATATATATATATATATATATATGTCCTGCCTATAATTATCCCTGACACTTACATGTCCCGTTTTTCAAAACTGTCATTTTTGACTGGCCCTGCAGAAGGTTTTCATACCTATGAGATTACTGTGCTGACCCTTCCTTCCCCTGGAACAATTTCATCCCTGAAGGTCAGAGACTTCATTTGCAGAATTTGTAATGAAAAGACATTTGAAGAATCAACATTTCTTGGAGCTCCAGACATGCTGCTCTCCAGACCTCTTGCTGACAGCAAGTATTAAAATCCTGAGCTTTCTCTATCATGTCAGGCAATTGAGAGGCAAGGCAGGCTCAAAAAACCAGAGCAAGTAGGCAGAAGCAGTTCTGAAAGCATTAGAAATCCCAGAAAACTCTCAGGAGACTCTGACTATCAATCAAAAAAAACCAAAAACAAAACCAATCAACCAACAAACAAAAACAAACAAACAAACAAACAAACAAAAACAAACCACAAAGTTTTCAGGCAGGTCTCAGGCTCGATAACACAAACATGTGAAAAATGCTAACAGTCTGCTAACCCTTCATCTGTCAACAAACATGGGGGACAGAGCCAGGAGGGGGAAATAGGCTGAATTTCATGAGACATAGTAATTTGGTGAGTGAAATACTACTTAAATTGTGATGAATACCTGTGCCTGCTTCTGCCCTCTTCCTTTTCTGTATTTAGTCACCAGTCAGAGTGTGAATGCTTATGCTTGTTTTTCTCTTGAGGCATCTTGAGAATGATCCCAGCACTTGTCTCGTTCGTCTGCTCAAGACGCCCACCTCTGTAATCCCTGCTTATAGAAATAACTGGGCATTTCTACCTAGACACATATTAAAATTTCACTTCTTACAAGCAAGCTACAGTTTGTCCAAGCACTTGCACTACAAGAGTAGAGAACAAGATACAAAACAAAGACTCAACACAAGCCAGACCAACAGGAACACAAATATCCCAAGAACACAAAGATGACGAACACCAGCTGACAGGTGAAAGCATTTGACAGGCTGGGAGAGCTGGGGCTGTTCAGCCTGGAGAGAGAGCCCTTTCCAAGGCCTAAAGGGGCTGGAGAGGGACTTGGGACAAGGGCCTGGAGGGACAGGACAAGAAGAAATGGCTTCAAATTGGCAGAGGGCAGGGTTAGATGGGATGTTGGGAAAAAATTCTTTTCTGTGAGGGTGGGGAGGCCCTGGCACGGGTTGCTCAGAGAAGCTGTGGCTGCCCCATCCCTGGAATTGTCCAAGAGCAGGTTGGACAGGTCTTGGAGCAACTTGGGCTAGTGGGAGGTGTCCCTGCCTATGGCAGGGGGTGGAATGATATGATCTTTAAGGTCCCTTCCAACCCAAACCATTCTATGACTGATATCCTGCCACAGTACAGTCAATTGAGAAACTCAAGACAGCCCTTGCAGCAGGATTGCAGTGGCAGGACACTCTGCCCGCCAAGAAACCAATGGGGGAAGAAAAAAGACATCATCAGTGTGGGAACATCATCAGTGTACAATCTTACAGTGCTTTTAGGCTAGTCTAATAGCTAGCTGCTGAAAAAGAACAGGCTAATAAAGGGGTGTTCCCACCACTGTTTCCTTCCCAGCAGCTCCAAAGATACCCTCCTGCAGATGCAGCCACTGCAGGTTTTCCCAGAGATTAGCTTCTGTCAGCCAATCCAACAAAAAAGTAACCATGCCCAATATTACTTTGGTCAACTTTCCTAAGTCAGATAAGTGCCAGTGCAAGGAAAAAATACTGGGACACATGTCTAGGAGGAGTTCTGGGTTGCCTGTTCAGTGGCAACTGCAGTGGTTCCTGTACCCAAAGGAAGCAATGCATATAAGACCCTGTTGCACTGTGAGATACAGTCTTTCCCAACTGGAGTTACCTTTTCCAGTGTTTTTATCTTCCCTGTCGTTTCACAGAAAACAGCTTATTCCTACCAGTTCAGACCAATTCCACTGAAGAGATCCCAATAATCCTACGTATGACCAGCAACTTCATACTATCTTCATTCACAGCAAGGAGAAAACAAGTCTGAAACACAAAAGCCAGTTGCTCAGTTCCACTAGATGTATGACAATTCTCACCCAAAAATTTCAAAATATATCAGGTTCTTCTCTGTCTCAACATTCCAAGAAAGGTCATTATTAAGTCCTCTCTCACACACCCAGCTCACAGTGAACACATACAGTGATACCCCTGTGATCTGAAGGGAACACAGAAACCCCTCATCCTTGCACATACCTTTACCTCCCGGGTTTTATTTACAGCTTTGATTGCAAATATCTCAGGGACCACCTACTAGGTCCTCTTTCTGAAAGTCATTCCTCTAGAATGTGGAACAGAATGCAAACTATTTCAGAAATGGGAGGGGGTGTGCCCGGGGCGGGAGGGGGGGGATGGTGAGTGTGTGTGCACATCCTGAGCAAGATGGGCAAAGGCGTTCACAGCTTCTCCCAAAGCCACCCAAAAAAACCCCTGATGCTCATATACCTTAAAGTAAACTTCTGACATAAAATACAAAGGCTCAGACTCTCCAGCCAGTACTGGGTTGGCACCGTCTGAAATGCAGTAGCTGTTCTGTTTGCTTGGATAAATATTTAATTTCTATCTCCTCTATCAGTCATTGTAGGAGGCATTTGTGATTGAATGAAGCAATAAAACAAACTCATACTAGTAATTTTGTTTCTGTGTTTACAAGCAAGATCAAGGACCACCTGAATTAATAGTATAGGGTTACACAGAGAGACGAGTCTGCAATTCTTGCCTTCCTAAACAGGGGACATCAGCATCACAACTCAACCTTTCTTCCCACTGTGTACCCCAAACTGGGCCTCCAGCTTCCTAGTCTATGTCTTCTCCTATTCCCTTAAGACATGGCTCTACCTCCCCAGCCTGGGATCCCATCCCTGTATCCTCAGAGATTTCTGTCTCCTGAGTCCCTGCTCCTTCACCTCTAATTCAAGGCCTGAACAGGTAACTGCTAACGCTCACCATGGAAGACACTGGTTGGCAGCAGTACAGAGACATCACCTTCACAGAGAGGTGTCTAAAATGGGAACAGAGCTGCAAATCTGGAAAACTGCGGCTTAGTTATGTTTACTCAGTAACTGGAACCTAAACCTATGAAAATGCAACATGAGCATTGACAGAACTCCAAGTACAATTCACCTCCACTGCCAAAGAGGACTTCTGGACAGATCCGTAACATAAATTCATAGTTATTATTACTAATGCATATAAATTGCCTTTTAGACTGTCAAAGTGGCTCAGTAAAAACAAATTGAACATTAGCATATTTCTTACAATTAGATTCTCATCACATTGCTAATCATAGTAATCCCAGTGATTACTCTTGGTTGCATTCTTTTATTGAAAGAGAGACAGGACAAAAGAGATTTTCTGTTAGAACTGGGGAAGCCATACAAAATGCATAATTAAGTATTTCACAACTGCTCGGTATAAACAAGAGTAAAAACAAAATGATGAGTTACTTGGAAGCGTTGTCAAAATATGACAGTATTTTAATTAAACTACTGTGTGAAGAGAGAGTTGAAGGAAACATTGGTACAAGATATTAGGACTAAGAGAAATAGAAGTTAATACATAAGTTTTGCAGTAAATCTTTGACTATAACATTATATAAAGTTTTAAAGTAATTCACCAATCTCATAAATATGTACCTGCAAAAACTAGTCTAATATTCTCAAGTAATGTTTTCTTCCATGGAGACATTCAATTTGGTCATTTCCCGTCACTTCACGAGAAATCCATCCTTGGGCTTCGCAAAATGAGATCTCATGCTGTGCCTCAGCCTCGTGGCACGTGACACATGGAAACAGGCTGCACACAACATGGAATGAACTCATCAGTCTCCGTGCACAGGTGCCAACAGCCAGCACCTGCACACCAAACCCACAGACACGCTGCTGCAGTGCTGTGTGAGACCAGCACTGCTGGATTTGTGCCATTCAAATCACTCCAGTGCCTGCAGATTGCCACAGCACGCCTGACTGAGCAAGAACAAAACCAGATGGCAGAAATAAAGCCAGACAACAAAAAATATTGGAAGCATAACACACATTGTGTATAAATCGGTAGTTCAAAGTTGGGGGAAAATGCATTCTGTGAATCACTACAGAGGTAAAAGTGTGAATTTGAGCTGACGTAACTTAATGGAGTGCTGTTGGCCTTCCACATTTGGAAGAGCTTAGGTACAGTTTGATATGTTTTAAAAAGAAAATGCACCTTCCTACCTATGTGATTCACCACCAGCACACAGCAGATGCCAGAAAAAACTGCACTGCGAGTCTGAAGTGCCAGGTCCACTGTCGTGGGGTACCTGTGGGAGGCCTTGGTCCTGTGGGGGAAGAAAGACACGTGACACACACACACTAGGATGAAGAGACACACACCAGGATGAAGAGCCAGAGAGATGTCTGCCTGCTCAGCGCAGCAGGCAGCTTTTCATTCAGTTCTCCCACTTCTGCTTTCCCACACACACAACACAAACATATTCCCACAAAAACACCGAGGAATGCCGCACCTGCACTTCAGCCAAACAGATTCAACCCTGTCCTCCTTATAACTCAAGGCTGTGTCCATGGGAACTATCTAATTAGCTCCACTGCTCCCATGGAAAACGGCCCAACACTTTGTAACATTCCAAACCCCTCAAACTTCAGTTGTGGGGCTGTGACTTCACCCCACAGTCCACCAGAGGCAGGGCTGTTTGGTGTTCAGCACTACCCACAGCTCTGGCAGCAGTGCTGGCTGCTCACTCACTCATGTTTGGTGAACCTCCCCACTGGTGTAACATGACCACTTACACTGGTCTTAAAAATGTCAAATGCCCGTAAATGATGACTTATTCTCCAATCACACGAGCAAAAAGGGTTAAGATAGGGGCTACATAACTGGTGAGTCAAGTTGATTCATTTGTCCAACTTTATTGAGGGACAAAGTCAACGTTTTTCAATCTTCCACCTAAAGTTACCTCTGCTTCCTACAGCCTGTTCCAGGACAAGCAATGCCACCTAAGCTGCCTTAATAGACGAAAGGCATTTCAAACAGGGCCCTACTTCTGTTCTCAGTTTTGCCAAAGGCTTAGATGCTGGAATGTAGAATATATTAATAAAACCTATGGATGGCTCCAAGCTGGGACAGACTGTAAACACTTTGGAGTACAAGAACAGAATTCAAAATCACAGATCAGGGAAGTGGTCTGAAATGAAAGAGACTAAATTCAACGTGACACAAAACAAAGCAACCAAAACCTCCAACCTCTCTTCAGAGAATAACCCATTTGGGGGAGGAAAACCAATGCCCAAATGTACTAAGAACCAGATTGTGGATCTCAAAATGTGATTACAACACTAACCACAGGAATGCAACACAATGTTGATAAAGACAATGCTCGGGCTGTGATGCACTAACAGAAAGGCTGGGTTCCCTTTCCCTTGTTCTACTAGGGCCTCAAGAAGCCACTTGAGAGCACCACACTGACATAAAATTATAAATCAACCACCAGAGGGGGTAGAACTAGATAATTTTTAAGGTCCTTTCCAACTCAAACCATTCCAGGATTCTATGATAAACACAAAAACCTAAGATACAGTTTCTCAGCCACCAGTTCACAGACACCTGGCATCAACATACATGTTTAAGGAGTAATCAAGATAGTCATGTCTTCAAGCAATAAATTCACTACAATGGAACACACTTCCGTAACAAGAAAATGGCTGATGTTTAAAAACAGAACACCTGGAAACCCATGGGATAGCTCATTTCTTGGGCTGCTACTTCTTTTTATTAACAAAAAAAGAGCATATCTAAATTTAGAGACAGAAACTCAGAGACTTTTGGGCCAGTGAACACTCCTGATTCTTAAGACACCCAGGAGATTTTTCCTTTCTACAGCTATTAAACAACTGTGCATGAGGATTGTGTTAAGCAAGAAGGGACCTTTGTACAGTTTTAGTATAAGAGGGGATTAAAGTCCATGTTTCTGCTCTGAATAACACAAGGCTTAAATATTTAGAACAAGTTGCTTCTCAAGCCATTTCTAGTCTCCACTTTTATCCCACTACTTTGGTATTTTTAGAAAACATAAGTCTCAGAAAGAAAAATCTTGTTTGTCTTCTGTGCCAGTGTAGACACAGGAACTTTAATATCCTACTTTCTAGAGGGAACTGGCTGAGAGAGACAGATGGCCCATTCTGCCAGAGTTGCAAACAAAAGCTCAACTCTTCTACCTGAGGAATTTTCAGCATCTGAAAGTTAAAACATTCAAGCTACAAGACTTTTGAAAAATGAAAGTGAACTAGGAATTTTTTATAATATTAAACTTCAGTTAATGTGAACATAGCATTTATGAACATATAATAAAACGGAAGAATGAGGGTCAAGCTCAAGAAAAAACTTGTCTGACTGAAAAATAGGTAAACAGATACAGTTTATATCGAGGGGGAAGGATGATAGCAAGGTGATTGGACCTCTCTGTGTGTAATCATAGAATCATAGAATGATTTGGGTTGGAAGGGACCTTAAAGATCATCTCATTCCACCCCCTGCCACAGGCAGGGACACCTTCCACTAGCCCAGGTTGCTCCAAGCCCCATCCAACCTGGCCTTGGACACTTCCAGGGATCCAGGGGCAGCCACAGCTTCTCTGGGCAACCTGTGCCAGGGTCTCACCAGCCTCACAGGGAAGAATGTCTTCCATATATCCCATCTAACCCTGCCCTCTCTCAGTTTGAAGCCATTCCCCCTCGTCCTGCCACTCCAGGCCCTTGGAAACAGTTCATCTCCAGACTTCTTGTTGACTCCTTCCAGGCCCCCCACAATTTGGTCACCCCAGAGCTTCTCCTCTCCAGGTTGAACAATCCCAACTCTCCCAGCCTTTCCTCCCAGCAGAGTTGCTCCAGCCCTCGGATCCTCTTGGGGCCTCCTCTGGACTGGCTCCAGCAGCTCCATGTCCTTGCTGGGCTGTTCCCAGGGCTGGAGGCAGCTCTGCAGGGGGGTCTCCCCTGAGGGGCAGAGGGGCAGAATCCCCCCCTGCCCTGCTGCCCACGCTGGGGGATCAGCCTAGAACACAGTTGGCTTTCTATACTGTTTTCAATCTGTAGCCAGAAAATATTTCTTTTCAGCACTTTAACACTTTTTATGTCTTATAGCAGTGTTAGTTCTGAGTTTCTTACTCCACTGCCTCTCCTCTGTATTGTACTTTCTCTCCTCCATGTCCAAAGTGCCAGAATTTTTCTTTCAAGTGCTTCCTCTAAAACTGTGTGGGGTTGTTTTGGAAACCCTGAGGATTCAGAGGGGACAGAATGAGAAAAATGCCTCGATTACACCATACAAGCAGAAAATCACTGCCATTCTTATGATAAGTGGGAGAGAACCAGTCCACAGTGCCAGCATCAAAGGACACCTAACCAGCCATGCAGGGTTTCCATGTTTCCTCTGTCTCACTCCCCACTTCTGAGAGGCAAAACCAGCTTTTCTTGCTGCTGATTGATCTGGTGTCACCAATTCAAGTGGGTATTTCACCACTGCAAAGGGAGTGTAAATGCAATATGAAATCAGAACAGCCAATGTTTAACTTGACACTTTGTGCTCGTGTAAGTGGCCAACTTGAAAGGAATAAACCAAAGGAAAATGCAGTCCTCCTTCTTACAGTCTCCCAACTTCTCCTGTTATCCAAAAGGCAAAGAAGGTAATCTATCAGTGGTTTTAAAATTACACAAGGTTTGGCAGCCTGTAATTTGCAGTGACTTTCACCTCTCCCAACAACACAGTCTCTTTTCTGTGAGAGGATGCTCCACAATTCCCTTTGTTTCCAAGCAGGGAAGGCAGACTTGGCACTATAACATCTGCTTACTGGGCATTCCCAATACCAACATTCCTTCAGAGAGGAGTCTCCTGGGGCCACTCACGTGATTTCTTGGCTTTGCCTTTTCCACTATTCTGCCTGCAAGATGACAACTATCAAGGATTTTTCTTCATTGTGATTTAGATCCCTTAACTGCCAACAGCAAATTTAATAGATTTTTCGGTTTAATAGGTTTTTGGTTTTATGTGTGATACAGCTCCATCTACAGTGAAATTCAGCCTAGACACAACTAAAAATCAGTGAAGAGGATGATATGTCTGAGCAGAAGGCTGCTCTCACAAAACAGAACATATCAACTGTCGCAGTACTGTCACATAAAATAGCAGTAAGCATCTGGATCTGTTTAACTTTGGACTATTTATTAAATACATTAAGACACACAGATAAAGATTCTGTTTTATGAGTGGGATTTGCATTTTGCTAACAAAACCAGCATTTCAGACCTGTACTGAAACAAAAGAAAAAATCAAATCCACAACCTCAGCAATAATATTTGTGCTGAAGTTCTTTCAGCACACCAATCCTGGGAAAAGGGCCTTCTAATGATAGCTTAGCTGAACTAAAACTTTCCTTTCAAAAGACTAAATCATACAGGTGATAAATTGGTAATGAAAGAAAAAAAATCACAGAAGGAAAATTATAGATGGTGTAGTATAGCGGAACTACAAACAAAAGATTTTCCTTCTTCATAATTTTCCTTCTCATTTTAACGAGATAATAGTAAGCATATGAAACATATGAATTAAGGTAAATGGAGAGTAGGGACCAACAATTAAAATATAAAATCAGAAATTTTGCTAAAAGATCCTATTATCTTATATAACTTTCTTATTAGTTCCTAATGTCAAATATCTGGAAAATAGATTTCAACATGACAATTATAGTGATAGCATTGTAATATTGTACAATAATAAGTAAGAACATACAATCTGATTCCCTGCTTCCTAAAATGACTATTAAAGGTGCAATCCAGTGCAAAATAGTTATATAATAGTTCTATAGTAAAATAATAAATGAAAATAACTACTCAGCGCACACAGCAATAAAAGCACAGACCCGTAAAATGACTTGATATTTTTAACAAACCAAACCAGATTGATCAAGAGGGCTAAAGCCAAACTGGTTTGTCATTTATGGCTCTGGCACAGAAGGAAGAATTGAAACACAGGAATTTTCTTTCCACTCACATTCACCTTTGTCAAAGGGTTAGAGAATTTGATCATTCCCCTGGAAAGCAGCTCTTGGAGCTTGACTGCTGCATGGCACAATCTCCCTGGTTACACCTCGTACTGAATATTACCCCATGCCCATTTGCCCTACCCAGCTCAGCACTTCTCTCTCTCACCTCCAAACGCATCCACAGCCACTTGGAAGAGAGAAGGAGGATCCCTCACCCAGCCCCCCTGCACTCTGATCTCCCACTCAAGGCACACAGCCCCTACTCTCATCTTGCTTGGATTCATGTCATGCAGATGCGGGGGCAGGGGGAGACAGACAGAGTAAGAGTCCCCAGAATGTTGTAGTTTGAAAACTGCAGCCAAAAAACCCCTTCTGTTACAAGTTTATGATGCCCTCTCAGAAAAGTTCCCGTGCCCTTTGTACGTGCCTTTGCTTTTTAGCATATGCTTAAAGCCACTCCACGAAGTAATATAAAACCCTGCAAATCTTTACATTTTATAATAGTTCTGGAAAATGCAATTTGATATTTATAATTACACATACCAGACCTAGCAAGAATAATGGCAGATCCCCTTTCACTTACGTTAATAGAACTGGTGATATAATCATGTCATTAAGCAAGTCTAGCTTCAGCATTACTGTACTCAGATGGAAAGGGAATTATACTGTCATGACCTGTAAAAACATTACACAGCTCTAGGCTTGTTTAAACTTTACTGAATGTATTTGTACTAATCTACAGCAGAGACCTGGATGATCCCTGAGTATCCTTTGATTACCAAAAAAAAAAAAAAAAAGTCATGAAAAAGCAGGGGGGAGTAAATCCTTTCTGATTTTTAATACTTTACATTAAACAACAGGGATTCTCTGAGAATAGCTGGAGAGCTGGAAGATAAAAGGTGAGTCATTGGTAGAGATCTTTTCCTGGGACTTTCAGACATGTCAGAGGTTGTGTTGCATCACACTTCCATGTGACTCTGGGACTACTGCTATCTCTGTGTCCCTGTTACAGCCCTAACATGAAACCACCTCTCCCTTACAGACTTGAGAGAAAAATGGTAAGGACAAATATACTGAAGATTCTAAAATCCACATACACACCACTAACTGAAGATATTAGTTCTACACAAGGTGCCTGGGTGTGGTTTGCATGGGTGAGCTGATCTTAGGTCACAGCACCTCTAAGTTACGGGCACTCCCAAGGGTGTAGGACTACAGCAACTTGTTCTAGGAGCATAAATCAGGATGAAGTGGCTTAGACGATGACAAATCAACCAGCTACCAGACACCTGCTGCCAAAAACCAGAGAATACAACCTTGTCTCAACGTGCACAGCAACACAGATGAATTAAATGCGTGCCCTCAAACTGTGTCCCATTACCTACCACAGGTATTTCATCTCTCTGAAGAATGTTTGTAGGTTACAGATAATACAGCTGTTCACACCAACACAAACATTTGAGAGCAAAAGGGTCCGATCTGCTATACATTTGCAACACTCTCCAAGTATAATTTAGCTTTTCTTGGCTTGTGGAATTGCGTGCATTTTTAATTTTAGGGAAAAAAAAGGAAAAAAAATAAACATAGTTCTCTAGACTACAGAAAAAAAAAAGACCTGTAGAAAAAGGAACCAGAGGCAACAAAATCTTCTGAGGTTTGTGTAGCTTCAGTCTGGACCAGATAACTTCCTTTGCTTTCAAAATTCAAATTACTTTGAAAAAGGTTAATTGTGATTCTTTCCAAACTCTCTGGGGTTTTGCTGTTGACGTCAACTGCAAGCTCCCAAGTCCTCCTCCACAAGCAATTACAAATTGCAATAATGTCTGCTCAGTCTTAGATCAGACATTATCTATATTTTCATCTTTTTAATTGAACTCTCCAATAATATCAGTTTCGTTTCTAGTTTGAATACTGTGTTCCTTACATCTGGACTACAACACAGTTTCAGAGCTGCCCCCCCCCAGTCAGTTGAAAACTATTAAAAGATAAGAAAAACTAACTTGAGAAAGAAAAATAAACCAATTCCCAATATTTTTTTAAGCTATTACATTTTAATGAAGAAGCAAATGCTGTTTGCACACTTTTCAATCGTTCTCCCACATTCACGCAAGAATTTTCAGAAGACTTTTGTTTCTGCTATACTTTCATTTGGAGATTTCCTTAGGTTTCTCTGCACCTAAAACCACGAGCTGCCGAGGAATTAGCTTGAGTGCCTTCATAGGGAAGTTCTTGTGCAAGAATAAACCGTGAACCTCTGGACAGCCTATCATCATCACCAATTTAATCTGGCTTAAGTCACTGGTAAGTCTGTCACAGGTCTCCCCAGATCCAGAGCTGTAGCTGTAAACCACTTTTAACCTTCCAGCAAAAGATATGTACACACCCATTAGGAGATTAATGCATATATTTTTTCCTCTGTACTTATGACATGAATTTAAAATGATTTAACACAGAATGTACTTTGCAATTCATTTTCTTCTTTTTCTGTGCCTTTTAAAATCCTCTGACTGTACTTATTGAAAATATCTCTTTTTAAGCTACCCCTTTGAGAAATATTCATTTCCCAAGTGTGTCTTGTGCAGGACTTTCACTGACCTTGTGATTTAGAAAATCACTTTATTTCTGTATCAAAAAAAAGCAGACTTCTTTCAAAAGATATTATCTTATGACAATGTCAGAATATCTTGAATTCCATAAAGGAATGAATAAGGAAGCCTATATAATTTATTTTAATAGGAAGCTTGAGAGAGGCTGAAATATTAATTTGTATTAAATAGAAAATATAAAACCAGCTATACACTAGAATGAACATCTTGGGAAGAAAGGCAGCAGTCTGCCTTTCAACTTTCTCTCATTCTCCCTTCTGACATTCTAAGTTCCTGGCAGATGTCGTCTTTATGAAGTCTCCAGGCCTTTTCACAACACTTACGTGGACAGAGCCTTTCCCAAATCTTCGTTTGTGAAGCCCAGCCATGATGATGAGTCCTGTACCAGCAGCCCTGTGACAAAATCGTCCCCACAGGGCCACTCTAAGCTCACTTCTAGGTCCACTGGAAGCACTTGGAATAGCTCAAGGGCGAAGCCAAAAAATTGGCCAAAGGCAGTTAAATTAGCCAGCTTTGTGATCCAGCCTTCACACTCGGGCTATGGCTCCATAAAACCACAGACAGAGAGCTTTAGGGCTCCCCGTACTTCAGCAGCACTGAAGGAGTAAGCTGGAATAAGCTGACACTGCTGACCCTGAAAAATAATTCTTCTGGACCTCAGCACCCAGGATGCACACGGGAACAACCTTAACTTGCAGATGTGTTACCTGGCAGCCTGCAAGGCAGAAGCATTGTCAGCCCAGGAACTTCTGACATAATTTCTCCCAGCAGAATAGTTCACTCGGGACACAGTGACCTCTTGGAAGATGGATTTTTGTCTCTGCAGCCGCTGCCCACACAGCCTTACTGCTCCAGGGGGCCCCTGGAGGATTCCACTCCACAGAACTTAGAGGAAGATCACGACTCAGCTCACAGTAAATCTCAACAGACAGAAGTTCATGTGATTTGTTAAAGTTCCTAGCATTCAGTTTTCAGGTTCTGTATCTTCCTACATTTTGCTTTTTAATTAAAATGTATTTGTGAACTTCAAAAAAAAAATCTAGCTTCTAGACATACTTTTGGAGTATTCAGATCACTGTAGTATTTTCTTTCAGCTGTAAACTCTTTGTTTCCTAGAAATAACAGTTGACAGGCCTAAACAGGATGCAGGCAGCAGTCACATCCCAGAGCAAACAGACACAGGGGCTGTTTTGGGGAATCAAGAAGCACCAAATGCAAGCACTCAGTCTCTGTACTAGCCCACAAGGCTCAGGTACAGTCATAACAGGCATGACTTTTAAGAGATTAACCATACATTCTTTATGTTTGCTACATTTCTGCCTGTTATTTTACTGTTTTCTGTACAGCTATGCACAAAATATATCATCTAATATATATTTAGAAGAATAATACATTTATATAAATGTTCATGTTTATAAATCTATATAAATATTTTGTTTACATTTATATAAATATAAAGTAAAGCAAATACGGGTAAGTACATGAATTTACATACTTAGTAATGTAGCCTTCATACAAATCAGCCATTTCATTTTTACATGTACCCGCATGACTACTGCAGAGGAATAAAACAGCTTCTGTTCACAGCAGCACTGAGGCAGAAGGTGGTTTCCTAAATTTCCTCAGCATCCTGTGGCATGCATGTCCACGATTTTACACCTGTGGTGTGTTAAGAAATCTGACACATATATAACTGGTATTGATTATTTCATATCTGCTTCATACCACCAACTTCAAAAAATAATATCATCTAATTCCATTTGAATTAAAATGAGCTTTTTAAATCCTTTCCTTACTCTTAAATACTTCTGAAGTACTATAGCAAGATTTTCCTTTCTGATTTGTTCCATGGATCTTTAAACTGCAGGACAATCCCTTTCCTGTATTGCCACCTTCTTCATGCAGAGAATGTCCATGACCATGATTGCGTGTTATGAGTATGTTGATGCCACGTATAATTAATTATATCTCTCAAGTAGAGAAATCTAAGAGAAGTACATTGGGAGCAGCAGTAAAGCAGGACTGTGTCTGGGTCAGAGACTATGGAACTGTGGGGAGAAGAGAATGGTAGCCAGGGAAATGGCATTGGTTAGGAAGAAAAAAGGGAATATTAAGTCTATATTGCATCAAGTTATTCTGCTCATAACTAACAGCAATTCCTGTCTGTATTTCAAGACTTCTTTAGCAATCGGTAAAGTGTTAATTTTTGTTCTCTTCCGCACAGACACAAGCAGCCTAATTTTCAGTGAGAGGTTAACAATAAATAATTTAAAACCTTGACAGGAATGTATGAGTTTTGACTGCCTGTGTAGTCAGTTTGACAACTTGAGAAGCGAGAACAGAGCACTGGCAAGGATGAGAAATCCTGTGGTGGCTGCAAGGAATCAGAGAAAGTGCAAAAGCAGCCTCTAATGATCTAAAACCAGGGAAACATGAAACAGCCTCAGATCAGCCCATCAAATCCATTTATGCTGCACAGAAATCCGACACAAGGCCTGGCTTGCCAGGCTGACTTTGCAAGGCCATGAGGATTCAGGGGGCAGGCTGGAATCTCGGAATCTGACGTGAGGGCAGCACGCACTGGCAACGTGCCTTTTCTATTTTACAGGAGAAAATAAATGCTCAGGGCTAAATACTGTTGAATACCTGCTCCTCCCAATAATTTTAGTAGAGGCTCTCTCTCAAGATCTGGCATCAGGCTCATCAACCCCTGGCAATCCTGGCACATTTTGTACCTGCTTTGAGAGGTGTTTTTCCTGGGCTGCTCGAGGAACCATCTCAAATATCAGTCTCCCCTTATATCAAATTCCAGACTACAGCCATACTCAATTGAAATGCCAAGGATTTAGTCTCTTCTATCTCTCAAGGCTTTTCATGCAATTGTCTTGAGAGCTGGTGCCCTCTGCCCAGTGATTCATGTTTTGTATTGGAAATGGTTTAATCCCTTTATAATAATTTATGGTTTATATATACAGGGCATCCACGGACTGACTGGCATTTCTAGAGTCCCAGGAAGCATATTTTTAAAGATAGATTCAAATACTCAAAATCAACATCTTAGTGGAAAAGTAAAGACTAATCATGTCATCTACTCATATATTCTGTTTAATTGAAAAACTTGGGATTTTATTGGAAGACTTCAGCATCTTCTTTATTGAGAAGGACAATGAGAATGGTTGCACTCTTATTTATGATTAGAACTGTCCTGCTAAGTTTTTCATAACTCTTCATCCTAAACTGTGCTCCTCTGAGACAGTATATGTACAAGGATTTCAAGTTATTTTATACACATCCCATCTTTTTCTGTTTTTAATACCAAATCATTCTTAATTTGATATATCCTAAAGCAGAAGTTTTCTGTCATTTCACATAGTCTCTGGACATCATTTTCCCTCCTCCTCCATTTTCTAATACTGTTTCAATCAATTTTAAACTCATCTGCAAGATGCTTTTGTGGCATGTGCAGAACCTGAATTTTTAGGGGTCTGAAAAATGACAACATCTAAGATAGTAAAATGGTCGCTCGATATGAAGCTAAGCACAGGCTTGTATTCATCACAACCAACCTTAATCAAAAGCAAAAACATTCCACTATTAACAGAAAACTAAAGACAGGCAATCAACATTGATAAACCACTGCTTAGTTTAAAAGTTAATTGGGGAGAACTTTAATGAGGGAAAAGGGAACACTCTATCTGCCTTCCAAGCCAGTCGGCCTCAAAGTACCAAAACACTGCATTAGTATGGTGCTTTTTATTATTAGTTATCCTGGCCACAGCAACTTCACTCTATTCCTCATTGCTCTGTGCAAAATCCCAGGAAGCTGGTAAACCCTAGCGATACAGAAAAGGCCTTCCTGGGTAATGTAACAACTCCTAATTGTTTCTTGTCTAGCATAGCTCCAAGATTTTGAAATGATATTTAGAAGACAATCTCTATAACTTCACCCAAGAGGGCAAATTTTGAAGTAAGTATCTATGTATCCCTGCATTGGTGTTATATTATAATGTGCACTTGCATATTAGATCTAATTCAACGGCAGACCTCTGGAATGCCTCACATGATTTAGAGCACGAATCATTCAAAGTCCCTGACGAAAAGAAAGGACTCCAGTAAGAATAAGGGTAGAGAGCTAGTCTTGGGACAGTCATGGCGCAAATACAGGGACAAGAACAACTGGGCAGACAGCAATTCTGTAGAAAATAGTCTAATCCATCATAAACTGAGTATAACTCAGCCTGCTGCAGCACTGGGCCTTTGTGAGTGACTCATACTTTCTGATTTTTCAGGAGGGTGCTCGAACACTGGGTCACGGCGGCTCAGCTGGGAGATGTAATTACCAGCACAGAGACTGTGCCTTCCCAAACTGCCTTTGGCAGCTCCTGAATATTTAAGACCTGCTGCTGTTTTAGTGCAAGGGGGAAAAAAGAGCAGCAATCTTAAGCTCATCTATTTGCTTTTGGCCCATTTCAGTTCAAGTCATTCACAAGGTGAGACGCGATCAAGCAATTTTCTAAAAGCTTCTTGACTCCAACTGTTTGGCTACTTTTGAAGGCAGCTCCTACTGCAGAGTCAAACATGAAACATGTGATCTGGAATTCTCCAGGTTGACTTTGCCTTTAAGTGGTGTAGGAGTTTTCACACAGGCTGTACCTGCTCAGAAGTGGGCAGGTTTAGCAACCTTTGCTTGGGAAGATTTCAAACATGGTCTGTCCCCCTTTCAAACCTGTCTGACATCAGGCATGACAATTTAATGCAATCCAACTGCTGGGCCAGTCCACACACACTCAAGTGTATCTCAGCAGGTACTACAACTGGTTTGAAGTAGTACTAAATATTTTTCTAGACTAACTGCCTTTTTCAAGCCATGTTCCTTTTTTGATACATTTCCATGTGCTATCACTGGTCCTAAAAAGGATAAAAACGTAGAAACAGTACTTTGAAATTGTAAACCTTGGGAGGAGGTTTCTGAAATGAACATTACATTTTTGTCCCTAAAGCAGTTTCATCCCAACCAATAATGAAGACCTAAAAATTTCTATGATTCCATAATTTGACACAGAGGTTCTGTGCCTGAGCTATGAAAGACTTCTCTGAGAGAGCTTCACCATGAAGATTAGCAGTTCCTAGATGTCAAGTCCATAGGTACTAATTTATGACATCAGTACATTTGTAGTTAGGACTACAACAGATGCCTTATTCCTATTTTGATTCCCTGTGATGCACATAAGGAATCATTACTGTTCCAGCACCTGGCATCCACAGATCCACACACATCCCCCACAGTAAACTCTGTGAGCCTTGTACTCACTCTGCACAGCTGAACGTCCAGGCTTTGGCTCTGCAAATTGCTTAGGCTCCAATCTGGGATGCCAAGAGACCTCAAATGAGTCCTTATTCACCTAGATATGGATAATGAGCACTAATAACTTCAATGAACTGATTAAAGGAGACATTAAAATTAATATTTACATTTACTGTTAGAATTTCCAGGTTTGTTCTTTTAAAAACTGCATTTACAGTACACAACATTAATAAACAGAGAACTGGATATATCACACTGGGGATGTATCACACACAGCTTTACATATTCTCACCCATTTTTCTCGGAATTCAGAGTACCCCTTTTTCTGAAGGTATCAAGAGTGAAATAAAACTATTTGCAAAGGCAGAAGACATAAAATAGACATAATATACAGAAATAAAACAACAGCAAAATAGGTGTGCCAGAATACTTCTGCTTTAGCAAATGCTCCAAGCTCCATCTGCCTTGTAGTGATACAAATGGCCCTTTAGAGCACCAGGTACTGGACAGGCAGTAAAACATTCTGAGTGGGGCTGAAAGTAAAAGGGTTCTAAGGCAAAGAGGAGTTGTGGTATGGCAAAATGGCACATCATTTCTGTGATCAAAAAACACCCACTCTGAAATGTAAACTTTAACTTGGACCTGTCCCAACATCATTCATGGGAAACTAACAGTTACAGATTCTGAATTTGTAGCTTTTCATAATGGATTTTTTTCCTACCATTTGTATTTTCTTGGTTAGCTTTAATTAACTTCTTTCTATGCTCATAAACTTGGAGAGGATTTGCTCTAAGCTCTTACATCTCTAGCCTATATTAAGATACTTTAAGCTTTAAACCTCCAGTATATTTAATGGGTTTAGACAATTTAAGGAAGGAAAAAGTGATGGCAAAATGCACCCAAGCTGAACATTTTTGCATGAACTTTCTATTTGACACAACTTAAAATTTATTCTAGGATGGCCTAAAAACTTCTGAATGGGCCCAACCAAAACAAAAATGTACTTTATTTCCCATGAAATAAAATGTGGCAAGCTGGGAAAGAAAAAGATGGGGGCACAGGGGACGGAACAGAAAGAGCTAATGCAAACTGAAGCATAAAAAGACTGTAGTAAACAGTAACTAAAAGGGCTGCTTCAGGGAAGCAGCTTTTTGAGTCCATTAGATTAAGAGGCTGGGCTTTCAAAAATGCTGGGAAAAACGGAATATTATAAAGAAAGCAAATCTCTAATGAAAGGTAATAGTTATGGGTGAGTGTTTGAAAAGAAGCACAGTCGTTTACAAAGAGATCCTTCTTCTGGTACATGCTGGACCTGACTCTAAAATGCCTATCTGTATTATTCATAATTCAAAATATTTGTTTTATCTACAGTGACAGAGCAATTCTCTTCCATTTGCTAATACACAGAGCATTAATAGTGTACCCTTAAGCATTATGTCCTCCCCATGAAATACCAGTCTTACCAGAACATGACAGGAGATTCCTGCAGATAATTTTCCCTTTTAATCTCGTCATTCAGGGGGACAGAAGATATGGTCCCTACTGTTTTTCCTTTCTGCTCTTCTCCTCATTTTTACCCACACAGAGATCCTCAGCTAGATGGAGAAACCTGACTGCTTTTGGTACCAGCAGAATCGATGGCATGACAGACACAACTCTTTCCTGCCCACATGAGATGGGAAGAAAATTCTTACTTTGAAGGTCAAGTAAATACAGATTTTGGAGTCCCAGTCACCTTCCAGGCACTAGTTCAAGCTCTTTCCCTCCTTTTGAGGAAGCACTGCTCTCCCCTGTAAGCACACTAAGGCTTGACTCTCTTTCTCTTACTTGGATAATAAATATAGCTGAAGGAGCACAAGCAATGCTGGAAAGGAACGTGGTCTTCACCATTCCTGCTGCCTGAATCAACCACAGACACAATTCCTGTCTTTCATCCAGGCATCCATCATTTAAAAAGGAGCTATCAGTCGGGTTTGTGCTCAGCCATCTGAAGCACCATGAGTCAGTTGGACTCAATGACCTTAGAGGTCTCTTCCAACCTAAATAAATCTAGGAAAAAAAATGTGCACAAAACATCCTCCTGACTTTAATTTTTAGTATTTATCAGGACAAAGCTCACAAAAGTGCTGCGTTATACAAATCATCATGTCTGATTTGAACTATCACTTTTCTAAAAAGAGAGTTACACAAGGGTTATCTTATTTTTCTAATATTTCTAGGAATTGTGTGATCAGTGGAAATCTTTCTCTCACGTCTCTGGTTGGGTCCCTATTGAACAGAGTAGAAGGGAGCATAAGGAACCCCCACTTTTATGGCCTGCCAGTCCTAACTTTATTTCTCACAGTGACTTTAAACTACTTCAGCATTCCCTTCCTTTCTTTTGAAAAGAGGTAGAGACGATGTCATTCTGGTCCTGTTTCAAGCAAATTTTCGAATGGGTCCTGAAAGCTTGATAGTATGAAAGCAATATAATTCACCCTCTGGATATACAGTTAGAGCTTTCAATCAGAAAGATTTGAAAGCTGTAATGTTGTTTCTGTATTCTCATTTTAAGATCTCATTTAGCAGACCTATATAATTTTGCTCTGAGGGACCTCTGGGCTGACTCAGCAAGCAAAGAAAAACTTTGTCACTGGCCTTCTATGCTGCCAGGTAAAGTTCCTAAATCTGGAAAAATATAGAGCCAGCTGTAAGAACATATAATTTCCTTTGTTGAGTATACACACCAAAGAGACTGCTAAAAGGACACAACAAGGAGAACCAAAGGAAAATTGGAGGTAGATGTGGCACCTTCTACACTGACTGTTGTTCTGGCCCATCCACAGCCTCATCAAAGTATTCCTTTTCCCCAGTGACCTGGTGGTGATTAAAGTTTGGACCAGATAATCTTTCAGGTTCCCTTCCAACCTGGGCTGTTCCCTGTTTCTGTGACCTGGAGACACTCAGCACGTGGCTGGGTACTCTGGTGCACTGGGAAAAGAGAAGGTCATCCTCGTTCTGAGATTGTTGCTCTCCTACAGGTCCTCACCTGCACAGCAAACAAAGTTTGCTCAAAGGTCTTCTAAGACACTTCAGGTGTCCTGTCACCACTCTCAGGAGCAGTGTTAGCTTTGCTTTCAAAGGTATCTGCAGGGGCATCTACAATCAAATATCCAGCCAAAATAAAGAAACTATGTGTAAAATTAGAACATTTGCATTGCAATCTGGACATTTTAATAGTCCTTCTTTATGCATGAGGCACTCTTGCCAATTCCACACAGTTCAAAAATCCTAGGCAACTGGTGCAGTGCTTATTTACCATATCTGATTTTACCTGCTTCTATACTGAACCAACAGCAATTCCTGACATCTCTGTAGCTGGTATCCTCAAATTCACATTGCATAGAGCTCTCCATCACCCAGTAATATTTGTGTTACCTCATTCACATGTTACCTGTGGGACCAGATGCCTCAGGCACTGTTGTCAGTGACTGGGCACACAGTGCCTTTTGTGTCTCCTGGATGAAGCCTCACAACACCTGGGCTTTAGAACTACAGAAAAGCAACTGCTGCTGCAAGAGAGGTAGTTTGTGTGAGCAGTACCTGCACTGCAGCTTTGCAAACGGGTTGGGCTGTGAGGCCCTACAGCTCCTACTGCTCCCCTTCCACGTCAGCATCCTGTTTCCAGGACTCCAGTTTCCAGAGGCCCTCAGAAAAGCCACATCATTTTCACACTTTATCTCCATTGGAGAAGTCCCTATGTTCTTAGGATGGGAGTTTTCTCACTTATATAGGATAATAGAATCATAGAATATCCTGAGTTGGAAAGGATCCACAAGGATTATTGAGTACAGCTCCTGGCCCTGCACAGGACACCCCAAAAATTCCACCTGAGAGTGTTGTCCAAATGCTCCTTGAGCTCTGTCAGGCTTGGTGCTGTGACCACTGACCTGGGGAGCCTGTTCAGTGCCCAGCCACCCTGTGGGGGAGGAACTTTTTCTAATATCCAACCTAACCCACCCTGGACCCAGCTTCATGCTGTTCCCTCGGTCCTGTCCCTGCTCACAGAGAGATCAGTGCCTAATATCATTTGCTATCCCTTGTTATACTGAACATAGACTAATATGAGCAAATATTACCAGCTAAAACAAGAGTTGTGAGGCTGTAGCCAAGTTAAGAACACCTCTGTAGTGTTTAATGCAAAATACCAAGCACAGACCAAGACAGTTTGAAATAGGAAGGACAAGGAAGCTTACCAGTTTGTCTCATGTTCTCTGGAGGCAAACAGAAGGAAAAATAATCCTAAACTACTGTACCTAGAGGACAATTCAAATGGAAAAAAAAAGTGTAGCTGAGAAAGAAATTCAGTTTTCTGCACTGGAAATACTGTGCTATTAGAGAAGCTGACAACCTATCAAGACCAGAGCTTGCTGATACCACCAGAGAAGAAAGATATAATAGATATAGCAGAGGTCCACAGAAGGGTAACAAAACCCTCAAAGATATTTAGAGCCTTTCCACATGTGTGCACCTGTTTAATTTTGAAATTTTTAATTTCAATAGTGAGTTAGAGAAATTGATTAGCTGTTCTTATCCTTCAAACAAAAGCACTAGTGTGACTGGTGAAATTAAGATGTAACACCACGTGCAGCTTGTAAAAAAAAAACCAACTTCTTTATAGAGTTGCATGATTCAGTTGTGAAATTCTACACCTCAAGTTACAAATGAGATTTAAAGCACAGCAGAAGTTTAAAACACTAAGGTATTTCCTTATTATGCCATTCTAAATAAAAATAACCATGAAGAACATTAAAAAATAGATCAACAAGGCATCTAGGCGAAGAAAAATTACAGCAAAATTCACATCATTGCATAACTCAAATGTTATTTATTTTTTTAATATATGTGAAACATCTGACACTTGACTACTGGCACAGAGAGGATCCTTGACTACAGTGACCAATATTGATGCCAGTTACTGTGCATTCAAATTTGTTTTTTACTATTTTATGGGAGTCATAGAAACACCTTACACATTCCTTTTTTAGATATAGAGCTGTCATGCACTGGTCCAAAGAGTTTAAAATGACAGAGAAGTGGCAAAACATCCAAAAAAAAGGAAGAAATTCTCTGCCCTCAAGAAAGATTAATGAGTTATGCAGTGCAGCCTTGCCTTGGAACTGGTCAAAATCTATGTTGAGAGTAGATTTTCCTTGACATACTAAATAACCTATTTCATTTTTGGTAAACCACAGTCACAAAGGGATAATATTCAGTGAATAAACATGGAGTAAAATGGTACCTATCCAGCTGGCTGGGAGACTATTGCACCCAGTGACAGACAGACAGAGCACCTGAGCTGTGGCTGGACAGAAATACTTAATTTTCTGTGAAAGGCTGGCTGCTTTCACCTTTACAACCTTAATTAACCAGCGTGCTGGCACACTCTGTTTTGGAGAAACATCTGAAGTACATGTTCGTAGAAAAATAGATTACCAGAAGTCACATTCAGAAAGTAATGAGATTGCTTCTAAGAAACAAATGCGTGAATTATAAAGTGGTACTAACACAAATTTTAGCTTTTATTTTATCGTTCTTTTGGTGTGTGCAGAGAAGGCGAAAAGCCTCAAGCCCTGCTGCATATGTCTCCCCACAGACTTGCAGGACACATTGGGCTAGAAAGTCTCCTCTGGAAAGCTCAGATGAAAATTCACAGCTGTCCAAGCATTCGTTCATTGGGGAGAACTTTAAACAAGAAAATTGCAACTGTCCAGATAATCTTCATTTGTCAATGCTCTTCTCCTCAGAGATCAAACAATCCCAAGATCTTACAGGAGTAAGTAGCAGATAATTAATGTACTTGCTTACCAAACACCTCAACTTTATAGACTCCCAGCCCTTACAGAAAGGGAGAACAGCTACTGCCACGTTCCCCATGCACACCACCAGCTGTCAAGTGCTAGCTGTGGGCTAACATGGCTTTCAAAACTTTATTATCCAGAGCTGCTAATTATCCCTAATGGGCCTAGGCAATATAAAGTTTTTTGATCGTTTTTATTTGAACATTACTTCTTTTGAACAGATTTTAAGCCGTGGGCAATACTGTTCTCTGTTGCTGTGTCTTTCTGCTGAGTTCCCACTGGTCCAGTTCTGTTGTTAGGAAAGCAAAGCAAACCCACAAGGATCACTGGTTGGACCATCTCATACAGCAAAACACACTCTGCATTTCCTAACAGGAAGTGTATCCAATTACCTCTAGGTTGTCTGTATCACTGTCTGCCAACAAATAGTTTTATTCTGCTCAGCTTGCCTTTGGGAAACAACTTACAGAGAGCTGTTCACTGAAATTTTGTTGCCAGACATCAGCATTTATTTCCTTCAGCATTTAGTAATAGTTACCTGACTCCACCTGGTTTTTGTTTTGTCCTTTCTTCTGCTTCTTGCAACACCCTGGCTTTGATGGGATCCCATAGTTTCCATTACAAAGCTAGGGATAGAGAACAGGATGGCCAGACCCCTCCCAGGTAGCTGTACACGGAGCATGAGAGCAGCCCCTTACAGTAGGGCTTCTGTGTAAGGAGTGACTCTCCTGGGACCCCCCAGCACTGCAGAAACTTCCACATACTTCTGAACATGGTGAACACAAATGTTGCCACTCTGCTTTTTTGCCTGATCCTACCTCTTCTCCTCTCTGTTCCTGTTCTTTGCTCCCCACACAAGTTCTTCAGAAGGTAATACCTCCTCTGTCAACAATGGACTTGATCCTTGAGTCAAAATGTCACGTATTCCAAAAGGGAATTATCATAGAATAGCAGATGGGTTTGGGTTGGAAAGGACCTTAAAGCCCATCTCATTCCAAACCCCTATCATGGGCAGAAACACCTTCCACTAGCCCAGGCTACTCCAAGCCCTGTCCAGCCTGGCCTTGGACACTTCCTTACTGCCAAGTTATGAGAGAGCTAATGAAGTTCAAGACCAATTCAATACAAAACGAATTAAGGTTTTGAAACTTAGACAAAGAAGGGTTTCCCAAACAGAAATGATAAAGTCACTACTTATGGTTCTGACCCCCTTACCTCAAAGGAGTACAGCAGAGTTGGAAAAACATGGAGAGGGTGACTAGAATGATCAGAGATAAGAAAACTGTTTCTGGCCATGGAATGATTTGATTAGCATCCTTCTGCCAGGGAACAAGAAACTGAAGTGGGAAATGATAGATGTCTCTAAAATCATGTTGGGCACAGCAAATAGTGCTCACTGATCACCTTCTCTTCTTTCTTGTGATTTGGAGGATATTAAGAGTACGACAGTACTGATTATGTTGTCTGAAAAGCTCCAGCAGGATGAGTTAGTGAATGGAAGATCATCACTCCAATTTTAAATCAATGAGATTTATACAGTTAACTCCCTGTATCCCTTAATACAAATTATCTCATAGAACATAGTAATCTTTAGGAACCTCTTCCTTACCTCTGGTGTCACCTGGCAACAACCAGACAATGGCACCTGGTTCTTCTAATAGGCATTTAACCCAAGGAGAAAGAAAACAAGCAGAAGATGCAAATAAATTAAATTCCTGGGAACTTGCCTTTATTTTTCAGACTGTAATCCAAATTTTTAAATTCTTAAATCTGAACAGCTTGATGGTAGATTACATGCCTCCAATATGGTAATCAAAATTGTCCCAAAGTTCAACTCTCAAACAATTTTCGTATATAAAGCACCAAAAGTCTAGCCAACTGTAGAAGGAGGAGGAAAGTGGCAGTCTCAGCAATACTGGAGTACTTTAACCACCTGGTACAGC
Organism: Lepidothrix coronata; assembly: GCF_001604755.1. Taxonomy (NCBI): domain Eukaryota; kingdom Metazoa; phylum Chordata; class Aves; order Passeriformes; family Pipridae; genus Lepidothrix; species Lepidothrix coronata. The sequence goes on from NW_016690304.1 coordinate 1,000,324, forward strand.
CAGCCTTTGACACCAGATCTCCTTGCAGAAGCCAAGCTACTCCCAGCAGCACAACTTCCAAAGGACTTCTCACTGACTATTCCATCTCATACACCAAGGTGTAAAAACACTGAAGAGCCAGGAGAAAAGTTCAGTTAAATATTCTTTCATCAAAGGACTAATCTGCTGAAAGTAAAGCTTCCTGCAGGATTTGGGATATTTTGGATATACAGATTGCTCCTAAAGAAGAGAAAGCTACAGGAAAATTTCTGAAAATGCTACACTACGTGCCATGGAAGCGCCTCTATAGCAAAATCAGAGCATTCAACCTGAACTTCTTCATGTATGGGCCTGACAGATCAAATTCACTATTTTTTGTTGTCCAACCCTGGATGCAGTGAGGAAAGCAAACCACAAACACAACAGGTTATGTCTCCTCAAATGGCAAACTGAGGCCCTAGAACATGGAAAAAGTCCTCTGTGGTGCAGAAGGTGAAGGAAAATTAAGGATCTCAACTGGATGTCTCTGATCTCTTCCCATTTACTTTAAGACCTGCTTAGAAACAGAGTTTTACTGCAGTTTAAGCTTTAAAGGTCGACTTCTCACATAACCTCAACTTAAGGCGTGGAGTGTTTTAGCTCAGCTTTGAGCTGGGTGAAGGAACGTCGTTTCAATTTCTTAACACCTAAAGTGCCCTATTATCAGATTAAATGTAAAATATAAACAGCAGCACTCTGTTGTGTGATGGCTTGACTTACACTTTGTGAAAATTCAGAGGCAGAGATCAAATGAATGTGCAGGGATATATTAGAAAAGAAAGAACAGAGACGAAATAATTTGTGATCCCCATTTTCTGTACTTAGCATCTTACAATAGTAACTGGACTTTTAAACTCAAGATCATGATGTGAAGAAGGGTGTAACAGCTATTTGAAGGGAGTGCTTCCAAAGACATAAAAGTTATAATAAAGGTTATACAGATAAATTGAAACTTTTAAGGAGAATAAAGTAATGGAGAATACTTTAACACAGCTGAACAACTTCACTACAACTACACCAGCATACTGCTACTGAGCAACTTCACCATTCACTAGAACATCCAATTAAAGCTAACTTAAGTGAAAATACTAATACACCTTTGGAGGGGGGGGAACCCAAAGCCCCTCATAAATCCAATGTCCTATTTCTTACATGACAAAGGTTTCCAGGATTAAATGCCAGCTAAATTCTAAAGTATATATTTCCCAAATAGTATCTTACAGTAGGCAAAGCCTGCAGCTCGAGCCTTTTAAGATGACCATTCAGCAAAGCTTTACAAATGCCATTTCATATCCAAGACAGGAAACCCACTTTTGAGTGTTCTGGCCATCTGAACTTTCAGGCAAGGCAAAAAAGAAAAGCCAAGCCCACTGCCTGAAATGTCTTGAAACAGCTTGGTAACAGGCAGATAACTACTGCACTGTGTTTTAGGAGGGTTCCCAAAATTCATTATGCCACAAGCAATTTTCAGTTATCTTCTGTTGGAATAGTAACAAGCCAACAGTAATTGCTGTTATTAGCCAAGAGTTCCAGGAGGATGTTGGTGACCAGGAGTAGAAGGTGTGAAGGATACTACACTAGGGCCTATGGGACTCACATGCTCTCCCAGTGTCTCCCTTCATTAATCCATCCTTAGCAGTCAATCCTCTGTCCCTAACAAGAAGGTGTGCTCCAGCTCCTGGGGGTTGGGCAACTACTCACTCAGTGAGCTGACCAGAGCCAGCTTCAGTTGATCTCTTCCTCCCAAACTCCCCCTCCAGCTCCATTTTTCAGGACTCTCTCTCCAATCTTCTTAAGATGTACTCAGGCTCTTACATCCGGGGAGAGATCTTAGATCTTAAGGATGAACTTCTTATTTCTCTACCATGCCTCAAATGATGGGTTCAGAGCAAGTCCTGTTCCTTCCCTTAGTTTTGTGAGCCTCCTGCTTTTGCTGATATATGTGTAAACACACAGACTGGTGGAAAAACAGCCCCACATTTTCTCCTTGCTCTCCATACAGAGTCATTCCAGACTTTCTTAGGTACCAGGCAGGTGCACAAAGCACAGGGATTAAAAAGCTCCAGTGGTAACTGTGGAATCTTCAGAAAAGAAACAAGGATAAACTATCCATGCATAAGAAAGATGTGCAGGATTCTTTGCTGGACAAACTATATATGTAAATATTCACCTATTTGTATGCTTGGTAGCAAAATGTGTGTTCAATAATATATAGACTGGTTACAAAATAGTCTTTGTTTCAACAAACGAGCTCCTGAAAATTACAAAGACTGAGCAAATAAAAAGGATGTATGTTCTTTAATTGTATCACCATAGCTGCAGTTAAACTATCTCAGTTGGAGGGAAACTTCCACAGTAATCTCTCTTTCAAAACATTACCACTGATGAAGGAAACAAAACCAGTAACAATCTTAATTCTCTGCAAGGTATGACTCTAGAAGGATTACCATGAAGAGTTAAATATTTTTTATTGGTTCTAAGTCTCATATATAAATTCCTGTCACAGCAAAGAGCACAAGCTGAGAAGACATAAAGAGATAACCAGTCCCCATCAAATATTGTGCTTATTTATTGTAGCATTTAGATTATGATAACTTTTTCGTTGCTGTAGCACTACTGGATTGTTTTCTGATTCTAGCTTGCAACAGGCACCTACCTGAGTGCTGACTTTTAACAACAGGCTATTGAATCACCACAGGAATGAAATAAAAAAAAAAAAATCTTATCTAAAGCTGGCATGAAATTAAACCACTCAGTGTAAAGCTGCTGTGACATTAGAATTCGTGTTGTAAAGATCTGTTCACCACAAATTTCAGCTGCAGCGAACAAGACCCTCTAGGCTTACGCATACAAAGTAGTTGTCGTGTCACTTGTTAAGGTTGTTGTATGAGGCTCATGAGGAAGAACTGAAACTCTTATTTTGCCAGCTTTAAGCTGGAAGCCAAGGATAATGTTCGTTTTTCCCTCACACAGCTAAAAAAGCACATTCAGAACAAGCTAATGAAACAACCTGGTGATGTGAGAGCTGTTCCCACGACTGCCTGCTGTGCCAAAGGGTGGTAAAGAAGAGCACAGGCAGGATGCAACATGGTGAGTAGGACAGCAGGTACAGTGCCTCAACACCAAATACATGAAAAAGAACAATTAAAAGGGACTGTTGTAATGTTCTGGGGGTTGTTTCAGGCAAGCAGATTGGATTACTCTTCCAAGATAATACATGGGCTCTCTAAGCCCATGGGAGCCTAGGGGAACAGACCTTTGCTGCTAGAAAATAGCAATAATGGAAGAAACCAAATAATTCCAGGGTTATTTTTGCTGATTGTACTGACCACCTCACTGCAAAATACTCTGGGAACTACAGAACCAGCAGGAGGCCTGAAGTGTACACATTTCTTTTTTTCTAACCAGTCAGGGATGATATGGAAGAAGCCAGTATTATTATCTGGCTCCTCTCTTCCAGAACTCTTTACCTGTTGGCTTCTCTTGAGTGGGAAACACTAAGATGCTCTGCACTGGCCTTCACATTAAAATCCTGGGACACAGTACACCCCAAAGCATCCTGAAGAAGAACTCTGCTACCTGTTTCTCAATTCTGTTGCTGGAAAAAAACTTTCCTACAGATTTGGGTGAGTTTACTCTAAAGGAGAAGATAAAAACCCTCCTGGTTGGAGCACAAGATATTTATTGGACTGAAAGATGCAAGTGAGAATTGTACTTATTAAAGCAAAATGAAAATTGAGAACTGTAAGGGCTACACTCAAACTCAATCTGCCCTAGTATGAAGAAGGAGAGCAAAAAAACAGTGTCCTCAGCTAACCTGGTTCAACTGCATATACACAATTCCAGTTTAATCTGCACTTTTCAAACATAATGACTAAAACCATGTACCAGAGAAGATACATCTCAGAAATACACAATTGATCTGGAAATTGAAGCAAGATACCATGTTTCTTTTAAACACAGAGGCCCCAAATCCAGTATTTTGGTTTCTGATGTCTTCTGAAAGCTAAGTCCATCAAAATCCCTAATTCACACAGCAGACGCTTCACTGCCAACATGAAAAATGCCTTGAACCACATTCCAAAATAAGTACTCCCTTTACATCAGAGATAACTCTTGAGAATTCATTCTACCAGAAAGAATCCTCTTAGTTCAAGCCCTCTTGCTTCAGACACTACTCTCTGATCAACACAAACCTCGCACTGTGGTGGCTGTCTCACTGTGAGCTTTCAACAGCCTCAAGGCAATTATTTAAATTACATGTAGGATCATCTATTAAATAACTGAAGACGATAAACCATTTGGAGAGGGAGGAATCAATAACATATTGAAAATGTGTATCGAGACCTGCAGTGTCTCCCAGACAGTATTTCACAACTGACCAAATGTAATTTACAGCATTATGAGGACTGAGGAAACTCTTCTGTGATTTTTCACGAGCTAACTCGTTCTTTATTGAGCATGTCTGTAAGAAAACCCTGGCATGCCTGGCAAAAATGAGCCCAGATCCACATCTTTAAAAACTACCCTGTTGATTCTTCCTGGAATACTCAGCCCAGTGTGCTCATGGTCTTGTTGCAGAAGGGAGATGAAGTCATCATTTGTCTTTAGCACTACATAAAACTGGGCCAGATCCGCTCTGATAACATAAGTAAGTGACTGAAATTTCCACCTGCCTCCCCTCAATATTTAAGATGAATTGGAGATAAGGCATTCCTGCTTTTAGAGAGACAAAATAATACAAAAGCCCAATGTATAAACCTGGTCTTTCATGCCAACCTACGACATCAAGGATGCAATACAGTTTTTTACATGCACTTCCCTTTGGCATATTTCAGTTTTCAAACCTACCTACCCTTAAGCACAAGTCGTACAGCAACTGAAAATCTGAATATTTAAAGTGCCCTGTATTGGAGGTGTAAAAGTGGACCTGGATAGTAAAAATTTCCATTTCCTAAGAAGAAAAAAAAAAAGTAATTCATACTATCTCCAGAGTTAGCTGAAAAGAGAAAATTGTGTCACCAATACAAACAGTGCCACAGAACTTCAGTTAAAAAAGTGCCCTTTCATTCAACCAAAACCAGTGAAACATTCTTAATTCTGACTAAAAAAATGATCGTTTTGGAATATATTGATTTATTTACAGTGTCCACATCTTTCATTTAAACCTTTCTCCGTGCTGTATGAGAAGCTAAGCTTTTTCTTTCTTTCACTGATTTGAACAATTGAACAGGAAATACCAAGTAATATTTAATATTCTTGTTATAAATTAAAAAAAAAGGAAATGTACTCACACTTTGCTGAACTTCCTATGGTTGGTGATCATCCAGTTCTCTAGTTTGTTGAGCTGTCTCTGCAGGGCCTCCCTGCCTTCCAGGGACTCAACAGCTCCTCCCAGTTTGGGGTCATCTGCAAACTTACTCAGCGTCCCTTCCAATCCTGTGTCCCAGTCAGTGATGGAGATGTTGGAGAGCACAGGGCCCAGATGGAGCCCCACTAGGGACAGGTCACAGCCTGATGTCACCCCAGTCACTGTCACCCTCTGTGCCTGACTCAAGAGCCAACATCTCACCCAGCACAGGATGTGTCCATCCAGCTGTGGGATGGACAGTTTGTCCAGAAGGATCCTGGGAGAGACAGGATTGAAAGCTTCACTGAAACCCAGAAAGATGACAGCAATTGGCTTCCCTTGATCAGCCAGGTGGGTCACCCTGTCACAGAAGGAGATCAGGTTTCATAAGCAGGACTTTCCTCTCCTGAAGCCGTGCTGGCTGTGACTGATGACAGTGTTGTCTTTCAGGTGTTTTTCAATGCCTCCTAGAATAATCTCCATAACTTTACCAGGCACTGAAGTGAGACTGACAGGCCTGGAGTTTCCAGGGTCCTGCTAGAAGCAGAACAACATTCTCCACCTTCCAGTCACCTCGGACCTCTCCAGATTCCCAAGAGAGCTCAAAAATCATTGACAGAGATTTTGCAATGACATCAGCAGCTCTTTGAGGATTCTCAGATGAATCCCATCAGGGCCCAAAGATTTGTAGGGATCCAGCTGGAGCAGCAGATCCTGCACTATTTCAAGGTTAGCTGGGAGTTGCTCATTCTCCCAGTCATGGTCCTGCAGCTCAGGGCACTGAGACCCCCTTGGTCTGTCACCCCTGTTGAAGACAGAGGCAAAGAAAGCCTCTGCCTTGTCCATGTCCCTGTTTGGGAGGTGACCAGTCCCATCCTGGAACAGGTCAATGATATTTCTGTACTGCCTATTGCCCTTAACACATTTGAAAAAACTTCCTATTGTCCCACATATTTCTGGCAGCTTCATCTCCAGTTGAGCTTTAGCCACATGAATCTTCTCCCTACAGTGGCAAGCAGCATCTCTGAATTCTTCCCATCTCACCTGGCCTTGCTTCCACTGGGCACACACTTTCCTTTTTTACCTTATTTCCAAGGGAAAATCCCTGCTCAGCCAAGCCACCTTCTGCCTCGCCTGCTTGACCTCCAACTTTTGGCAATTGCTGCTCCTGTGCCCTTAGGAGGTGAGGTTTGAGAAGTGACCAACACAGATGGTCCCCAGCACCTGCAAAAACATTTTCTCAGGGGACCTTATTCCCTGAGCAGCCTCAAGTCTGCTCTCCTCATGGCCAGAGCTGAGGTTTTCCTGGCACTTTGCCTCCTCTCAACAGAGATTTTGAGCTCGATCCCTTCGTGGTCCCTGTGGCCAAGAGGGCCCCAATCTCCACTCCACTCACAAGACCCTCTCTGCTGACAAGCAGCAGATCAAGGAGGGCATCTTTCCCAGTCAGCTCCCTTAGGACCTGCTCCATAAAGTTGTCATCCAGGTTTATCGGGAATCTTCTGGCCCAGGTGATTCCAGCTGTGGGATGCTCCCAGTTAATTTCTGGCAAGTTGAAGTCCCCCATGAGGACAAGGGCAGTTGACTTGGAAGTGTCCCTCAGTTCCTCAAAGAATAATTCATCAGCGTCATCGTCCTGGTTGGGAGGTCCAGAGCAGACTCCCACCATGAGACGTGCCCCAGAGACTCCCAACTGTGCCACTGCCAACTGTGAGCTCCAGACATTCCAACCCTTCTATTACACCTGCACTTCCAAAATACACTGTTCTTTCCAGGGACAAGAAAACCTGTGCCTACACTGCATGTAACTGATGAGATTAAACGCATCATAAATCCAGCAGCCACACTGCATCTGAGAGAACATTAACGTCTCTCTCCTGATGCTATTTACAGCAGTGTGTTAAGGCTCACCACTCATATTAACATTGGCTACTTAGCAGGGAGAGGCTGCCCAGCAAATGGCCAGAGAATTCTGGTTTTCATGGCACTGGGCTTTGCAAAGCATCAGCTCAGGCTACTCATGGAAATAATTTCTATTTGCCCTATTAGCACTCTCCTTGTTTTGATCTGGTAATATTTTGGAGAGAACTTCTACTGAATAATTTCCAAGAGTTGGCAACAGAAGAGATGAGAGTCCTGTCCTCTCCAAAAGGACAGAAAAGAGAATGTATGAGGGGCTTTCTCCCGGAAACATGAAGGGCACAACACAACAAGCAAACAAAACCACACACATAATCAAGAAGCTTGCCATTAAGTCATTTCCATTACAACATTAGCACTCATTTTTAGATCTAAAATTAGATTTTAATCTGAGAAATTTCATGTGACATGCATAATCTTGAATATTTTAGAGGTAACACGATTAACAAATAGCCAATAAGTTGTACAACAGAACATTATTTCATTTTTTACATGCTGCAGTACTTGTAAGAATCATAAGATTACTGAGAGTTAAACAGAAGGAGAGAATTTGCCATATAAAAACATCTAATCTCATGCAGACCTTCTTATAGTAAACTCATACATACAAGAAATGTACGTCCATCATTTTTGTACTCTAAAAGTTCATCCACCGGCTGACGTACCTCAGTTCTTTTCTGGTTTGGTAACAGCTGAGAAATAATCCATTGGTTTAGGTAGGCAGAAAACTGTAGCAGGAGTATTATGAATAATCCCACTGACTCCTGATTATGTCCTACTGTCATTGTCTTTACAATTTTTCATCCAAAAGGTTAGGAAGTAATCAAATTGAGGAAAAACTGCAGTGGGATTAATGGTGTCTGCAGTGCTCAGCACGATTATGTTTGTATCATCTTTAAAATGAGAATGAAAACTGTTTCATCACCAGCTGTGGGCAATTCACATTCCCAACTCATTGAAATCAAGTCTTTTTTCAGAAAGAAGAATTCTTCCAATGCATTTAATTTGAATCAAACAGCACAGCAGAGCTCTTAAGACTCCCACTCAATAACCACTGTGATGTGGTGGCACAAACCTAGCAAGGTGTATAACATTAAAAATAACCTGTCCAAAGCTCTATATCCTAAAGCCAAGTAGAATAATCAGTTTGAGAAATGGGACTTGATTTTATTTAAGAGCATCAGTTGTAATACCAAAAATGACTGCTTGGACTCACCTAAACTGAAAACTCATCACTGAAAGGAAAAGTCGCTTTATTGAGTCATTTCTCACAAGAAAAACTGTCTCAAATTATTCTCATTCCATCTGCAGAAATAAAACCTCATGGGTTTGTAAGAAATTCTGGCTTTTTGCTAGACCAGATTCCTCTCTCCAAAGTGAAAACAAGTCCCACAAACTCACACATATTTCTCCAAACATACATGTGGCTTGTTTGCTGCAGAGCCATGACCACAGCACCTTACCTCTGTAAGTACCTGCTTCACTCCCCCACCTTTTGGGTTGCCTGTTTAGATGGGAAGGTCTTGGAGCAGCAGTACATTTCCACACTGGTACAATGAGAATTGTCACACTGAGTAAAGTCACAGGCCAGCACAGGCCAATGTCACCTCTGACACTGGCCAGCAGCAAACAACCAGGGCAAAACAAAGCCAAGTGAGTAGTATACAGAATTACTGTCCCCTGATGCCAGCAATCTGTAGCCTGGGGGTTCCTGAAACTGAAGTCATAGGAAGTACAGAACCCTGTGCTTAATATTCTACTGCATGTGTTCTCTACAAGCATCCCTTTCACCCCCACCTTCATGAAGTATGTTTGGCCTCTGTTTATGGTTATTTTTTAGGCCTCCAAAACATTCCATGGACATGATGTAAGTATGACATGACAAAATAGGGTGGGGTTTCCTTTGCTTTAAACCACATGCCCGATAATTTTACAAGGTTGTCCTGATACTTTAGCTCCAAGGAACAGTGAGAAACTATTTTCAGATTATCTGCTCCTTCTCCCCTCGTGACTTTCTAGACCACTTTCATTTCTCCTCTTACCTTGTTTTCGAGAGTGACAATCCAGATTAGTAGTTTTCCTCCTGTATAGAGGCTGTAATATATTCTTCTCAGCCTTCTCTGCATCTTTCCTATTTCTGCCTTGTGACCTGGGTGACCAGAACACTGCAAGTACACCACAAAGTTGTACAGCGACACATGGAACACACAACCACATTTGCAGGACCCAATACTCTGACTCATTATAATGACAGAAAATTTTAAGAAAAAACAACCACCTTCACATCCACTCACTAGGCACTGTGGTCTTTAACACATACTGTGTGTAATCCACCTTTTCACTGCTTTGCTTAGAAACAATACAATATATTCCACATACCAAATTGGTTTCCTTACTAGATGTGGACTCCAATTGGACAAGACATTTTATCCAAAGCTGTTCAGCAAAATGCCACACAAAAGTAATAGTGAGGAGATGCTGGAATGATAAGAACTGATAAATTTACCATCAGCACCTCTGTGCTGGCAAACATCAGCACCAGATGAAACTGAAACAGAAGACAGGGATATGTAAATGCCTCAACCTCTTACTTTGTGAAGTGAGTAGAAGGACCAAGGAATTCTTCTGACTACATGAATTTGTACCAGTGACTAAAGCTATTCACAGAAACTGTGCAAAATCTAGAGGTGATAGCCAAAAGATGACTCCTTTTATTCCTCATTAATTCCATTTATCTCATGTTTAGTCCTCCCAAAGACACTTTCCTCTGACAAAGTCCTACCTTTCAAGCAAATAAGAATAAACATGGATAAAAAAAGAGATAAAAGGCACCTTCTTATTCACTAGGGACATATTATTACAGGAAAGCTGTGTGTCCTGGTGATAGACCTTCTGGCCTCAGGTTGCCAGCACTTCCTGACTGAGCTATGACTAGTTAAGCAACATACCCATCCTCTCCTTCCTTTCAGTAATTTTCACCTGCTTGTTCTTATAATACATATAAAACCTCAAAATACATTTGGATAGTAGCTGTGGATACCAGAAACTGCCCAATATTCCTTTTTCATGGCTTTAATGGGGAAATGCTGTTGCCAGCCCCCTTTCCTTTACTCTCCCCATCTGGAACTGCTTCATTTTTTGTTGCAACTGTGCTGGGCACCTGCTAAGGGCCCTCGAGGGCTGGGCCCAGTTCTGGGCCCTCAACAGGAGAGACCCGGAGGGGCTGGAGCGTGTGCAGGGAAGGGAACGGAGCTGGGAAGGGGCTGGAGCAGCAGGAGCGGCTGAGGGAGCTGGGGGGGCTCAGCCTGGAGAAAAGGAGGCTCAGGGGGGACCTTCTGGCTCTGCAAGTCCCTGACAGGAGGGGGGAGCCGGGGGGGGTCGGGCTCTGCTCCCAGGGAACAAGGGACAAGAGGAGAGGGAACAGCCTCAAGTCACACCAGGGGAGGTTCAGGTTGGACATCAGAGGAATTTCTTCATGGAAAGGGTGGTCAGGCCTTGGCAGGGGCTGCCCAGGGAGGTGGTGGAGTCCCCATCCCTGGAGGTGTCCAAGGAATGACTGGACATGACACTCAGTGCTCTGGGCTGGGGGACAAGGTGGGGATTGGGCACAGGGTGGACTCGGTGACCTTGGAGGTCTTTTCCAACCTTAATGGTTCTGTGATTCTATATTTGTGAGATTCACACTTTTGTAAAAAGTTCTGCTGGAGGAAAAAAAAAATTAAAAAGGCTACAAAAAAGATAAGCAGTCAACCTTGTTCTGATTTTGTCATGAAATAAAAGCTCAGACACAGGAAGTCTGCAGCCTCCAACTTAGTCTCACAGCACCTCCAAGACTTACCTAACCTTGATCCCTGCTATGAACCTGCCACAGTTAAAAACTAGGTTCCAATCATTGATACATACACAGAATCAGTAACTATCGAGTAGAGCTGTGCCATGAGAGGTGTGGGAACACCCAAAATTTCAATATTTGGTATAGTTTTGTTTTTCAGGTACACAAAGCCTATGGAGCCCAGCACAGAGGAGGCACAAGTCCCTCCTATATTCTGTCCTCAAAAAGCTCCCTGCAGCTCAGAAACCTCTGTGATCCTATCCATGATCCCAATTTAAAAAAACGTACTTGAACCTCGACTATTCTTGCTAAAATAATGCAGTCCAACAGTAGCCATTTTCTGTGTCAAACCCCAGAAAGTCAGTCACTGTACCCCAAGGCTTTCCTTCCTTGGAAGAGTACAGAGTAACATTTAAAATGAGGCTCAGTGTTTCCAGCATTCAAAAAATAGGATGAAAACCAGAATGTCTCATCTATCAGGCTCTGAACTTCAGCATCACTCAACAGAACATATTTCATGAATATTGCTTCTTAATTGTATGTTCTTCTGCACCAAAAATGTCAGCTCCAATTAGGGGATGAACTACTTTTGGTTTCAGCTGAACTAATTCACCCATACTTAGTCTTACCTTTATTTGACTATTTATCTCCTTGTGCTTGAAACAGTTCCAGTGCCCAGGCTGTTCCACACCAAAAGAGAAGCCAGGTGATGTCTGACTTGTGATCACATCATGGAGCCTGAATAGCGAACAAACGTATTTCATACTTCTGGCAAGAGCTCACTGATGTTCATTTGGTCTTGAACTTCACATAAGCACTTACAAATCAGCCATACAAAGGCTGTGGTTGAATAGCAGATGATGTATTCCTCATTGCATGTCTGAGCTGGCAGTAAGTAAATGAATGTTATGATTTAATGATGTTGCAGTTTCATTCTAAACAAGTACAGCTGACTTTGCCCAGCATCTGACTTGACAGAAAATTTTCAGATTTTTTTATTACATGGGCATAAGTTTAATGGAAATGAAGCCAAAACAGTGAGCTGCACATTAGTTAAGCTAAGAGTGATTAAGATAAGCTGTAAGGGACAGGAAACATGGAGCCACAGAACAACTAAGCCATAATATATCTCCCAGTACCAATATAACTCAGGCATGATTTTAAAACAGACAGAAACTCTTGAGGCAGCAGCAAATAAATCAGAGAGGGTACAAGTTCAAATGCTAACTCTGTATATATGATTCAAAGGCTGCTTCCTGTCAAGTACTGACAGAACGCAGTATTTCTGCAATCATCTGGCCAAAGGGTTAACGTAATAAACAGTGACAAGCTCACACAGACACTACGATGAGAAATACAGACTCAGCTTTGGCTTCAGATGTGCCTGCAACTCATTAAGGCAGGCAGGACTCGATGCACGTGCCTGCTGTCAGCATTTCGCTCACGGACGTTCCCTATCAGAAAGTCATTTGAATCCATTTCCTTCGTTACTGTATCCTTCATCACCGGATACAGCAACTTCCTCAAGCACTCCGGGAAGCTGCTGTCTTCATTTATTTATGCAATTATATTTGGCTGCTTGCTTTAGTATGCAAAGGAGGTTGGTACCCTGAAACAACCAACAAATGGTTGTGTCTACTCAACTGAGCTCTTAAGGACCCTCAAGAGCCACCCAGCCATACATTTGGACACTAATCCCTTACATGATCAACACCTAGTATCTGTGACAAGGGACTGATGTGCAGGTACATGTCACATCATACAACAGGGGGGCACCTACTGTGTGCCATACCCCAGGCCTGTGTAGCCCCACTGCCTGCAGCCCCCACGTTAACCACAGGAGTTAAGGACCCACCAATAAGGAATCCCAATTACTAGAGGTACTGACCTGAGCAGGGAAACTGCTGTGCTTTTAAAACTGGAAAAGGGCACCACTCCACCTCTGTGAGATTCAACCTGCCCCTTCCACCACACGCACTTGAGTTGGTCCGAGCCAATAATTAATTACAATAATCCAGTGTCTCACAGGTTGTTAATGTTGATGCAGAAATACAGCTGTTGAGAGATTTTATCTGCTCCACAGTTTTCCCAGAGATACTTGAGGAAGTTCCATAACTAAATACAGAGAATTCCTTTTCAGCAGAAAAGGCTGGCAGAAGGTAAATGACCTTTCCACCTTCTGAGAAGTACTCATCACTGACAGGGCAGTACATGACTATTTTACTGTAGCAAGGGCTACTGTCCTCTTAGAACAAGTTTCTGCAGATGTTGACACAGAATTCAAGGAAGTAGTAATGTCCAACACAGCACTTTCTTGGAAGCAGAATAAGCTTGCCAAAGTGCAAGTCAACAAAGCATAATGGTGCTTAATGAAGCCAAGGCAGGAGAGGGATTACTAGTAAAGGAAAACAAAACTAAAAAAAGATACATTTGACAACTAGTTGTTTCTGCCAGTAGGTAAGGTACCACCTTGCAGTTTCTAGTATTCAAGGATCTCAGTTGTCTGGATTTGGCTACCAGAGTTCCAGGTCACATTATGGCATTATCTAACAAGCCTTTGTTATCAGAAGCTTTTCCTGTATACAGGGAAGGTATGCGAGGCAGTGATTGTATTACTTCAATATTCCCTTTGGGTGAGCTCCATAGCTTGAGTTTCCCAAGCGTTTACTCATTCTGGCAGGCCTTTTCAAAGTATGTATTTTTAAATAAAAGTAACGTATTTCACCACCAGCATCATAAACACTTGCTCAAAAATCATACCACCTTGCTGTTTCTACAGGCTGTTTTCTGTGCTCAAAGGTCTGCTCAGTCAGGTATTGTAACATGCTGTTGATGTTCAGCCAAAAGCCCATGACCCCTGTCACTACCATGCAAACGAGCTCAGTGACCTAAAGGTACCACATGAGTGAAACCCAAAGGAAATTAGACGCCTCATTTGTAGAACGGACTCGAAGAGCCAGACTGCAAAACAGCCTCACAAAGAGGACCTGAAATCCCTGACCACGAGACGGAAGCCACCTATGCCATGTCAGGCCCTGCCCCACCGCAGCACCCCTGATCTGGCACAAGGGCCTCCAAGCACTCAGATCCAGAGCCCAGGAGTCTCTCTGAAAAGCTTCTTTTCCAAACTACTATGCTGTGATCAGGGTTCTTACCTGGAGAAGTCTGTAGAAAGGACAGAGCATTGGATTCCAGCAACCATTTCCAGGTTGACTACTGAGTTTTCCAGGTAGATGTACCAGGAGTGCTATCTGGAAGACTCTCTTGTCCTTGCTTTCCAGGTGGAAGCCCTACCTAGAACCTCCTCCTCTGTTACCAACCATGTGCTCTCTGGGACAGGACCTTGGCTCTGGAAGTCCATGCTGAGTGTCCTTGCCTCACAAGAAGCTGGTATTACCTGTAACTTCCACCAAGCAAGCAGGACACGTGGCTTTCAATTTCCTTAGACTGTGGAAAGGAAGAATAAAATGTATGTTTTTAAGGAAAGATTTATAGAGATGTATGTAAAATTACTCTTGGTAACACCTATTCAGTTCCATTCATCTAATAGTTTTCACCACTAAAAAACAAACAGATTTGTTTACCCAGAGCCTTGTGGGAATTTTGCTACAACTAGAAAGATGAGGTGTAACACAAGAACATGAAAACATGATAAAATGGCAGACAAAAAAAAAGTCATGCTTAATTAGGAACTGTCACATAGGTAGAAGCTGATCAAAGAGTTTTCTAATGAGTCCATGAATTTCTCCTGCTAAGTATTTTCATTAATTACCATGGCCTAAAAGGAGGGCTACTTAAATCTGCTATGACACAAACTCAGAGGTCATCCTCAGTATTCTAAGCAATACTTTGGAGGTACTGGAAATCTTTGCTGCTACAAGGAAATGGGATGAAAGGCAATAAAAAAAAAAAAAAAAGAACTCCTTAGGAGTAAAGAATATCACAGAAAGGTAAATTAGTTGAAAAAGTGAGAGTTCTTCAATTGCAAACACTAAATGAGAACGAGATTTTAAAAAAAACCCTCTATGGTAAATATTTCTTTCTTCCCAGTTGTTCCCAATTAACGAAAATTCACTGTTAAATATTCTCACAGATAGTTGTACACTCAAAAAAAAAAAAAGTAAATACTGAAATTGGGAACTGAATCTTCTCAGAGCTCTGCATAACACCTGTTTTAACTATAGTGCATATTTTAAAAAGTAACAAAATTGCAAAGGCATATTCTTTCAGAAATATTATAAAATCATATCTTTAACCACTATTCATCTAGCCCTTGAATAATTTAATTTCCTCCCAAAGATAACAGTTATTTCAGTCTGTTTGACAGCATTACCTATGTACAAAGAGCATACCACGATGAACCCAATCTCACTGGTGCTTCAGCTGCATTACTAATAATCTACTTTTTGATATTCTTTTATTTTAAACTCTCTGGTCACATAGGCACTGCAATATTCTTCATGCAGAAAATAAAACTGTACAGATATACTTGGAAAATAATGCAAACCTCTACAAATAATCTAAGTGCTCAACATGGCCTGTTTTTTAATAAACTGACAGCAATGATCTCTCCCAGCGTTCTTGATATTTTAATCACTCAAGTGGTAGTGACTGACAAGAGTAGGATTTACAGCTTTCAGACATAGGCCACGACACCACATCTGCTTCTTGTTCCAAAGAGATCCTTTCACACAAAACTGCAGAATTACCACCTTGATCTATCAATGCAAATACCCAAACATCATTCAACAAGTTTATCTCATAGGATCCAAACTTGAAAACACTAAGAAAGGTTCTTGGGAACCAATTTCAGGCAGCAGTTACAAACCCTTCAGAATGCCTGAGGACTGGATTTATTGCTTGCTTTTATAGTAAAAGTGTGTTGAACATTAGATTGGCTCAGTTGGTTAGAGCAGGGTGCTAATAACACCAAGGTTGTGGGTTCAATCCCCAAATTGGCCATTCCCTTAAGAGTTGGACTCGATGATCCTTGTGGGTCCCTTCCAAGTAAAAATATCCTGCGAAATCTGTGATACTTAAATGATATATATGGCTAATGAGTACAAACTCACCTCTGCTGAGACATGCAAACTTCATCACAGGAGTATATTTTGTGGAAATTACACCTTAATTCTTCCATTACCCTTCCTCTGTGAATCCCAACAAATATTGGTATTTATACTGAAATAACAATTGGGGTAACCACTGTAAAAAAAAAACAAACAGGTTAAAAGTGCTTATAAACAGGTATATGTCCATTGCTCTTCTTCTTTCAGAGGTTCAACACTGGAATTGTTACAAGCCTTTTGTTTTAAAAATTACTTAAGAAGTACTGTGTTGTTCTGTGACTGATCCAGTGGAACTGCAAATACACTCAGCTGATGAAAAATACTCTGTAATTCTGAAGGACCGATTTCTTTTTTGTATTGCTCAATACAGTTTTTGTCACAGAAATATATCAGAAGTACTGTTGCTCTCAATGGGTTATGGATATGAACTGAGTTTTAGTAATTAGGAAAAAGTACTTTTTTCTTTATTCTCTTAAAGGTAATTTGAAAGGTCTCTATTTTTTTTTTCTGGTTAAAAATGGCAGTATTAAACTCAAATTATTCAAAGGTTCAATGGAATTGAACAGTAAGAGGACAGTAGAGTTAACCCAGTTCAGCAGTTGTCTCGTTTACCTCCTCAGTTTCTTCTGTTTTCTTAAATAATTTTAATAACTGGCCTTTTTAACCTGATTTCCTACAGATCACATCCTGGCTGTGAATGCAAACTTTAAAGAGTATTTGTTTTAAATAGTAATATCTAATTCTTTTTTAGATATTTTTTTACTTACACGGTAAAAACTTCCAAATTCTCAGATGTTAGGAAATGAATTCATTTTAGGAACAATAAGGTTCCTTCCCCTAGTCTTGCTGCAAAGACTGTAACATCACAACTTGCACTTTGATAACTGTAGCTGGCACACTATCTGGCAGCACATGGAAAACATGTTATTGAAATCACTCAACTGTATATGAAATAATTAGAAGCTAAATATTGTTTGCAGAAATCACTGGGGAAATACTTTATGCAATGGATGAAGACAATAAAATGGAACTGTTCACGGAAAATTTTTGACCAGAAAAGAAAAATAAACAGGTCAAAGAAATTACTAGCAAAGGACTATTTACTGGTTTGATTCATCACAAAAGGAAAAGAACAGCAATGACATCATTTGCTCCAGGAGATGAAGTACACACATGACCTGGAATGTTCTCATTAATAGATTACATCTATTACAATGTGTTAGAATAAAAAAAGATCATTGTTAATCAACATTTCTTCAAACATTTAAAGGTTCAACCCTAATAAAAGGACATAATTAGATTACACTGATAAATGCAAATCTCTTCAAAATATTTGTAAGCAAACACATGTGACTAGATGCTTTCCAATGAGACTTGACAAGTGGAAAGCAGAAAGAAAACATGAAAGACTTCAGTTCTCCTGTGCACTATGAAAGCTGTCAGAAGTTCATGTTTCAGTTCCGGCAACCTCAGAAAATATTTTTAATTGCCAATCACCTGAGCAAGGATTACCACAAAGGTGAGCAAGGAAAGAGACAAGCACTTGCTAAAAATTCCCCTAAAAATGGGAATTTTTCACGTAGACCGAGCCCCATAAAATGTGAGGAAAAAAGAAAGACAAAGCTAAAAAACTGGTAAGGAATAATACCCAAAACCCCAAACAAAATATGAGACAACGAGTTTTAACGTAACTCAGGCTGAATGACCATTTCTTCCCCAGAAATTACAGCTATCACACCGCTTAGCCTTTAACAAAACTTTAACAAAACCGTAGATAAAGCAAGAAAACACAGCTGCAAACATTGTGGGTCATCAGAGGGGCTCCTCTACTAACTCAGGGTACTGCAGGAGGGCTCCAGCTGTGCTCACCAAGGGTTCAAGGTGTTTTGACTTTAGGCATGCAATTTAAGAGCCAGAATGAAGAGCACAGGCTGTCTAAGGGAAAGAGACTACAGACCAGGTTTGCAGGATAACTAGTCAGAGGTTAAACTAGGTTTAAGCCCCTGAAGTTACTGCGAATGCATCCTGGGGCTTCCACCAGGAACAAACCACCCTATTTAGAAATCCCCCGCCCCAGTTGTTGTTTTATTTTTCCAGTGGATGTGGTAAATTCTTATTTGGGATTTCAAGTCCAGGGCTCCCTCTGATAGTTTTGAAAACACTGGATTTTTTTGCCAAAACTTAACCCCTGCTGGCATTTTCATATTTACACTTCAGAGGAAAATCACGTCCTGAGGTCCCAGCCAGCAGACTGTGCTCTTGTCTGAATTCCAGTAGATCTGAGCCACTGCTGGATGTTTGCTCTCCTTCAGTGGATAAAGACCAAGAGGAAGAAAAAGCGAGGAGGAAGTTGGTCCTGTTGCCTCATTGCAAGGAATCCACTGCCAAAACAGCCCCAGCAGCTAATGCCTGTGTCTGCAGCTCACATCTTGCCTTGGGGTCCTGCTGCTTTTAGCAAAGCAGGGCTTTCCCGTGTCCTGCCACACCCCTCAAGCACAGTCTCCTCCCCTCCAGCTGCAGACACAGGACCTGTGCTCCTGCAGGTAGGAGGTACCTGCCCCATTCTGCACAGGTCTGTTTGTGCACCAGTTCCAATTAGGTTCATTTTCAACCTGTTCTAGAACTGAGCATCTTCTGCTTGACCATCTCCTAGCCCCCAGCTTTTGCTGCTCCCATTTTGCCTTTCTAAACCCCTCTCAGTGCCTCACCCCACAGTGAACTGCAGAGACTCCTTAGAAAGGAAAGGTGAGTGCTCTCAATCCTGCCACGAGCTGACTTCAGTTATCCTGTGCCTACTTTTTCTCTTCCCTGCCTTGGTTAGAAAATATACATCTGCTCAAGTTTTGATCCATTAGTTGGAAAATTAAGCAATTAATGCAGACAACATCTGTGGACAGTGATTTATCAAACACGGGTTCAGTAACCAAAGTGTAAATTGAAGCCAACTTCAAGAGCTGGAGGCTTAATATATCTTCAGGAAAAAAGAAGGAAATAAAAAGAGAGAGAGAATGACTCTTCACAGAACCTAAACCTTCTGGCAATTACAAATGGGAAGATATTTAGAGGTGTGATGAAGAACAAAGAAGAAACCATTACAGCAGCCTAGAAAGGCTAGTTTTATTTTAATCAGTGTGGAATGATGCACTGGTTTAAGAAATACATCGTTACAGCAATGGTCTAGTGATCTGACTTTGTATACGCTACTGAATTTAAGCTATGTGATACAAATCCTGTAGGTAGTCAAAATTTAAAAGTGGTTTTGAGGAAAAAATACAACATTATTGGAGGACAACGATACCTCTCATAATCAAAGGTAATTCTGAATGTGATTTTGTGTTATCTTGATTAAACAACCATCTTGTGGACTTTTGACAAGTTTCATTAAGAATAAATTACATTTTCTCTCCTGCAAAATTAAGAGAGCACTAGAGGGAATCATCAGTCCTCACTAATCTTATCAAAGATTATATCAATATTTGATATTTTTATATCAGTAAGCCTCTCATGCAAAATACTGCAGATCTTTTACACCTATCTGCTCTTAAGAAACAAGAGCAGCTAAAAATGCCAATAGTAAATACTTGTGGCATTAAATAACCTCAGACGTGAGATGATTAGACAATAGCCTTATCTCGAGTCCCCAGTCACAGTCCAAATTCCAGTCAGGCTTCGGTGGTCCCAGACAGGCAGTTGCTTCCTTGTAGTTTGACAAAAAGTCTTTCTGTGATTTTGACAATGTTTAAGACATTACCGACATTTCAGTCCATCACAACTACGGAGGATGCTATCAACAGGAAAATAACAAAGAGGATTACAACTTTGCCTTCATCTACATAAAAAAAAAAATTGTACCGAATAATTTGGCTGTTTAATTCACTCTACAAAAGTTCCTGGCTTTTGGGTTTGTTGAAGATTTTGGTTATTACTTCCAGTGTTCTGCATGGTAGTCACATAATTTTTAGAATACTTTGGTGACATTACTAATGAGTTTGAGAGCTTCAAACCAACCAATTTGGACACTAATTCCTACACATTCCTATTTAACCATAATGTCTTTTTTTTCCAATTTCAATCAAGCGCTTCATTCAAAATAATCTTTGTAACCCCTTACTTGGGACTCTGTGAGCAATCAGAGGCACTGGAAATGCAAGCCACAGGTATACCCATCACCTTCTTGTTCTTTGTAGACACATAAATTAACCCTCCTCCTCATAATGTGCATATTGTTGCTCATTCTGTCCCCGTATTTTCTTCTAAATTAAGACTAAACTGGATAGCTTCATTTTGCATGGAGGGACCTCCAAGTAAAACACTAACCAGACAAGAAAAAAGTAGAACTCTGCCTTTAAATTGAGATCCAAAAGTTTTCTACCCATTTGAATAGAGCAGGAAGATTCCTGCTCCATAACAGACATATCAGGTATCATTACACAGGGCAACTTAAGGGGCAAAGGTCTTTGAGAGGCATTGAGTAAAATATAGGTTTGGTCATGCTCAAACTATAAGCTCACTGAGCTCACACACAGTGAATAATTTTACCTGGGAGAGGACAAATAGTCAGAGCTAGGTCCAAAACACAGCAGTGTCACTTCAGGGTGTTCCTTTTATCCATTGCACTGGGGTTGGTCTCTTCTGCCATGTCTCAAGCGAGAGGATGAGAGGAAATGGCCTTAAGTTGTACCAGGGGAGGTTCAGATTAGGTATTAAAAAAAAAAAATTCCCTGAATAAATGGTCAGGCACTGGAATAAGTTGCTGAGGAAGGAGTCACTGTCTCTGGAAGTGATCAAGAGACATCTGGATGTGGCACCTGGGACACGGTTTGGGGGTGATTATGGAAGTGCTGGGGTGACCTTGAAGGTCTCTTCCAACCATCATGACTCTGAGTCTGTGTTACACAGGTTGTAGGACGAGCTCAAGAGCAGATTTGGAAATGCACACTGTAGAGCCAGGGCAGACCACTGTGGAGCCCATGCAGGGCTGGGGGGGAAGCACAGCATCCCAGGAAGGCAGGGAGAGTTTGGCCCTGGGCTCCAAGGCAACGCAGGTATCACCAGTTACGTCACAAGCAACAACTCATCTTTCTGAAAAGCAGCAGCTCCCAGCTTGTGATAAGTTCCTACCAGCACACTTCACCTCTCATTTAGGTTAATTAATATCCACCACCTGCCTCTGGAAAGCTGCCAACCTCAGCACAGTGCAGTTAACTTCCCTTCAGGCTTCTCTGTGTAGCAGATGAGCTGCCAAAGCAGGTGTTTGCACAGCTTTATAGTGAACTGCATGTCAATCCCCCAACTGCAGAGAAAATCCTACAGTGTTTGATTTGGCCTTTGGACGGAAATCAGAGTATAACAATGCCTGCAGAAACTTCTATGAAGTAACTCCTACATGATGCAACTGATAAACAGAATCCAAACAAAAATACATCGTACAATGCGACACGTTTGTTGTAACAGGGAAGCCTGGACGGAGTCTTCTGGAAAAGAAATGAGAATTCTTGCCTTAGAAGGGAATTTTTGATAAATTTATGCTGAGCAAAGATAATACACAATGAAACACCTCTCCTCGGGGAAGAGTCTTAGGCTTTTATCCTATTTTGTACATCCCTACAAAATCATAGAATCAAAGAACGGTTGGGTTGGAATGGACCTTAAAGATCACTCCATTCCACCCCCTGCCATGGGCAGGGACACCTTTCACTAGTCCAGGTTGCTCCAAGCCCCATCCAACCTGGCCTTGGACACTTCCAGGGATCCAGGGGCAGCCACAGCTTCTCTGGGCAACCTGTGCCAGGACCTCCCCACCCTCACAACCAAGAATTTTTTTCAATACTTCCAGAATAATCCTCTCCATAACTTTACCAGGCACTGAAGTAAGACTGACAGGCCTGGAGTTTCCAGGGTCCTGCATCTTGCCCTTCTTGAAAATCAGGACAACATTCACCAGCTTCCAGTCAGCCGGGACCTCTCCTCCATTGAGACAGCATCACTGAATCCAAGAAAAAGCAACTGCGTAGAGTCGGGATAACTGCAGAATTCCTCCAGAACCAATCCCTGATGCAAAGCACCACCTCCTATCAACTACTTACTCACAAGAAATATTCCACTTTTCCCAGTCCAGAAGAACCCTGGAGACATAACAAGGACCTGCTCCAGCATCCCTTCCTCTCTATGTCCCAAACAGTCCCAGGCTGATACCTGGGAACATATGCCCCAGTGTTTGTGAGCTTTAGGAAATCATGCTGATGTAAGAATGAATGAGAATGAGGCAAATAAATTCTGTAAAATAAAATCACTTTCCCTGAAGTTCACACATTTAGTTTTGTCATGAAAACTTTCTAAAAGCATCACTGGGTTTTATTTTATGTATCAAAGGGCAAGCAACTACAATTTTTTAACTACCTTTAAGGCTTGCAAGAAACTGATAAACATTTACTTTTACTGTAAAAAATTAAGTTTTCTGAGTCAACTGTGTATTATATATTTGTCTTAATTGGGCTGATTTTAGCCTCCTTTAATTTTGTCTAATTTTTTAACTTGGACTTTTATTTGTTGCAGAGTTTCTCATAAAAATCTGCAAACAAAGTACAAACTGTGGTTAATGGGCTATGCATAAACCTTCTCTTTTCCTTTATCTTTCTTACCATCTGCTTTGGCTGTTTTATTATCAGCCTGTAAGCTAATAATCTATCTACTTTATTTCCTATCTCACTTGGAAAAAAAAGATGAAGAAATCCACAAAAGCTTTCAAACTCCCTGTCTTCTCTGAGCAGTGCCTTATGGTCCAATCTGTTTCATGCTCCCATTTTCTCCATCGCAAAATCACGACTTCCAATTCCATTAAAAAAAACCCCTTTGGATATCCAACACCCTTCTTTCCCCCAGGAAAATGTCGGGGCAGCAATTGCAAGACCAAATCAATCTATTTTACCCTACTCCCCCATTGCTACTAAGCAAAAGTAATCCTTTCTCTCCCCATCATTCCTATTTCGATCTTTACTGAACGTGGATTTGATGCAAATACAACTATGGATTTTCAGACAAAAAATGGAGTATTTATGTCTTATCTATCCACGTAGAAGTATTTAACCACAGTATTTTCTCTCTGCACTACAGTCTCATATGTGCTTTGATAAAGCTGTTCCTTCTCTTTCAGTTAGGGCCAGCAAGTTTCTGGGCATCTGTATTTTGGTATGTTCCATCAAACTAGTATCATTGGGACATTAATCTAATTAAATTCCCTCTTTTTGTCTAAAATACCATTAAAAACCATAAGCATTCTTTTCTGAGCTAGGCCAGTACTGTATATGACCAATAGGACAAGAGTGAGAAACAGGACCAAGTTCTTCAAAACTCAATGAAAAACCCCTTAAATTCAGTGCTTTATGGAATACAACCATTGCTAAGCAGTGTAAGGAAAAGTTTCATCATGGTCTCTCCTTTCTATTGAAGCTACTGACAGTTGGATAGCATTTGTTCTTTATAATGGAATGAATGACTTGGAGAGAAGTTGGGAAAGCCAGGAGCAAGAAATAGGCTTTATTTAATGAGGATGAATTTGTGAGACATGATCACAAAGTAAGTAAGAGTTAACCACTGAGCCGAGAAACTTCTTTTGGATCCTCTGCAGATTTCCTTGCAGAGCTGCTGTTCTTGTGCCTAAGCTCTGCAGAGACTTTAATCCATTTTGCACCCCAAACAGGGCATGTGAGTGAAATTATTATAGTTTCAAATGCAAGCTCAGGGGAACTTAGCCTGGTGCTGAAAACTGATTCTGAACTGAGCAAAAAAAAGAAAAACAAAGCTTGCATAGACATTCTGAGGTGCATGTCTGTCTCAAGCATGCTGTGTACAAAAGGCACCTGGTAGGTTCTGTTATGAGCCCATGTATTTATTAGCCTTAACCAGGTTTGTTTTCTTACTTTCTTGTGCTCTCACATACATTATAGCACTTCAACAAGCAATCAGTACACCAACAAGGCTGGCTGTTTCCCACGTCTTCTGATTTACTATTTGTTTTATAAACCAAAACAAACCTATCTGAACAATTTGTATTTATTTTTTTTAGTTTACTCTCAGCAAACTTATGTGAGAAAAAGAACTTCATCTTCCCATGTACAGAAAATACAGAGAGAAGAGTGTGTATACCTGCTCCGAGCCACTTAGAAGTCCACAGAAAGACTATGGGTAACATTCATCTCTCCTAACTGGAATGATTTAAAAGTTGTCTGGTCTAAGGTAGCTGCAGAGACCTCCACAATCAAACACAATTCTGTCTTCAAGCATGATTCATCACTCTCTGCATGTACCAATCTCTCCCTGTCGACTGTAAAGAGGACCCAGATGGGTAGTTGAGGTCAGGGAGCCAACTTTTAAGACTGTTGTGGTTAAGTAATATCTACATTGCTGTTGACTGAAACAGAATGGATCCTGACAGAAACCAGGTAGGACTGTGGCCAAGAAGGGCTATGATTTCTGAACCTCCAGTCCTGTCCCTCAGCCAGGAAAGACCATCATTCTTTGTCACAAACAAGCTTACACTTAATGGAGTCCTAAAGCAGCGTGCCAGTCAAGGGAAGAACAAACACAAAATATGTCAGTTAATTTTTAGAAAGGTCAATTAATGTACAGGTTGACTCTATTTCTTCTTCTAGAGGCATTAACATTTATTACTTTTCCCTTCTAATTAATCTACATTCATACCATGTTGAGTGAAGCACACACAGCTTGTAAACAAGGCACCAGGAAAGTGCTATGACACCTGGATGGGTCCCACACCCAAATTCACACTGCAAATGCTTTTACTGCAATTGCTTTGTCGCTTAGTGCTACAATACTAACATATTCTTCTCATGCCAAGCAAGCTGTAACTTAATAGTAAGCAGTACCACTTCTAGGATTAACTAGCTGTGGGCCAGAAGACAAAAAGGGCCTTTTCCAGCCTGTTTTCCCATCCCAATGAGAATGCAGGCTGGTGTCATTCCTACGTTACAGTACTTTTGTTCACAGAAAGGCAGGAAAACAGGAAGCAGCAACACCTTTCACTTTACACACTCCATCTCCACAAAAACACTCAAAGGATAAGAGCAAAGGGCAACTCCATGAAATCAGCACTCACTAGACACTAACCATGTCTTTGCTAGGCTTCAGTTCAAGACAGAGTTTAAGCTCTGATTAAGCATACAGCACACCCTTGTTAGCTATTGACTTTTAGAGTCTACAACTGATACACTTGTCTGTCTTTATCTCTCTTTTGTCCAGTTTTTCAGGTCTGTTGTACACTAAAACCTGGCAGCAATAAAGCTGTCACTCCTGTGATCTCACTTGACACAGGTTTTGCCTTGCTCGGTGTTCCAGGCTGCAGTTCTGCACTGCTTTTCCCACTAGGCCAGTCGACTTGCTTCCATCCAGCTCAGCTAAAAGCACAGCTGCTTAAATGCAGAAACCTTTAAAAGAAACCTTGGAAGCAGTTCAGAAGCAATCTTTCTGCCACAAAATTTTTGCTAGCAATTGGGAGTTTCAAAACTTCTCCCTTGTCTGGACGGACGGACGGACGGACGGACGGACGGACAGACAGACAGACAGACAGACAGACAGACAGACAGACAGACAGACAGACAGACAGATAGATAGATAGATAGATAGATAGATAGATAGACAGACAGACAGACAGACAGACAGATAGATAGATAGATAGATGATAGATAGATATTGTGCACCTGTATTACTGTTTTAGTTAATACAAGATTGTGGGTTGAGGGGGATCCCCACAGTGCCCCACTCACCACACTCAGATCATCCAAGGAAGAAGTCGCAGAACTCATGAACTGGGCTTATTTTGGAGGAACTTAAATGAGGTGTGCTTCACCTCCTGCTGCTGTCAATTCAGTTCAAGGGCCCACAGCAGTGGTAGCTCTATGTAAACTCGCCAAAACAGATGTAATCCTGTGGCACCCTACCACATGCCAGTATGGACACAGTCAGACAGTCCCATCTGTGTTCCTGGCTTGGGAGTCATTCTCCTTCCAGAATCTTGCCACTTTTAAAAGGAGGGAGCCCCTTCAAACACTGCCCTCTTTCTCCTGGTTTATCCTGACAGACAGGCGAGATGTCATCTACTCCCCTCTACTTAATTACAGGCTGTGAAATATTAGCCTTTATTATTTTCCTCACGAGAAAAACACCCCTGCAGAATACTGGGGAAAGAGAAATGAGGCTGTCTTCCCCTGACTAAAATAATTAACAGCAACGGAGCTCCAGACTTGTCAGTCAGCCCAGCTGCAACCAGGAAAAAAAGCAGGGACTGAGACCCCGATTTCATAATAGCAACTGTGGATATTGATGTCCACTCATCCCAAGGAGTGACTGATCCTCAAAAAATGATTGCTCCAAGCTGAGTAAGAGCTTGGCAAGGTCTAAGATGACAGAACTAAGAAAAGTCATAATGTTAAAACATACTGCTTTCATGGAAAAAATTTTCCAAACAAACAGAAATTTGAAATGCAACAGAAGCTGTAGCAAACATGTGAAGCTAATCTTTAACCTCTCTGGTCTTGATTCACATAATTATAATTGTGTTAAATGCAATGCCCTTTGATTCAAAAATATCAACATTACTGTAGTGGAAAAAGTAATTAGTTTTTTTAATTAATGAGAGGCTTGAAAATGCACGAAAGGAAGCATTAATTTCTGTTTTTCTTGAGCTATTAAAACAATTGGATAAAAATATCACGTCATGCTAGGTCTAATCTTTATGGCTCTGCTAAAAATTACGCTTTAAGGTACCAAATGCAAATATTTGCATGTCAAGAAATAATCATCCAGCTGGACAACCTAAATGCCTATCTCTTACTCCCTAAGGGTAAAGAAAACCCATGGCATACAACAAAACCAGCTCAGCACAGCTAGTGAGAAGAACAGCACTTTGTGCCAAGCTGCTGTAGCAGGTGCCCCATCGCCCATGGCAGCGCTGGTTCCACCAGCAGATCCTCAGCACAGACCTGCAGGGCAAAGGACAGGCCCTGTTCAGACCTAGAGATTAATCTCTCCTGATATTAGGAGCTTACAGTGTAGACATTTACATCTGAATTCGTAACCTACAGATGATGGCACTGCTAAATCCAAAATATTCTAGCCGTTGGAATAGAGAGCGTGGGATGGGACATTACGTTCACAAAACATCTATTTCTGATCATTGACCATAAGGGAACTAGAGATTACCAATTCATATTTGTAAGAATAACTTATAAAATAGTTCTTTTTTTTGGTTTTAACTAAATTCTGAATATGTTTCCCCTGCTCCAACTGTATTTCAGTCTGATGATGGTGTCTTTACAACATGAATTTTTTGCAAAGAGGCAAGTACCACTGCAATTTACTGCATATTCTGCTTCTCCACAATCCAAAGGAGGATTGTTTCTTAGACCAAGGTTACCTTTGCACTAAAATGCCCATTCTGAGAGAGGGCTTTTCTACCACCAAAGCTCAATACAACCCATATTAATTCTGGAAAACCATCTCTCCTAATGCAGATACTGAAAGCACTCAGGGGATTACAAAAATCAAAGAAGCTTCAAAACCATCCAGAAGGCTTTATAATATTTTCAGGAAGTATACCAGGTTAAAACAAAGATTTAAAAATGCAAATTCTTGAGGAAAATAATTCTGTACAGTGTGCAAGGCAAGGTTGAAAATAATTTAAGCATGGCAGCTTAGTTTTACAGAATCTCCCGTGTGGGACCAGCTACTCCTCAGTGTAAGTCACTAAGTTCTATGTCATGATCTTACTTTAAAATAGGCAATTTATCTGTTCAAAATAAGTAATTCAACTGGAGAACACAGGGGTACAAGAGCTAGTATAGACTTATTCACTGAGCCAAGTTAAGGCAAGCACAGCTGCCACCACAGAGTGACCTATCCCTCTAAAAAACTGTGTTTTGAGACATCAGGAAGTTCTGTGTAAAGGATATTCACTTTAGTACTCTCTTGAATTCAAGAAGGTAATTGAAAGGCTCAAAAATTCCATAGCTGTGGTATGAGTATTCAGTACTGAAGGTTAACAACAATAATTTTAGAAGCTAAATAAGGAGCTAAACATTTATCATCAATAAAATATTTTAGATTCTCTCCCACTTAATTCCCTTGGCTGAAGAAGTGAAGGAAAAAGAAGGAAGAAAGAAGAGAGGACTACAGGTTAATGATGTATTTAAAAGAAGAAGTAGGAATTCATGCTTCTACTTGCATTTGTTAGATTATTTCATATGTTACAATAGATTGTGCATCACAGCTCTGGATCTCCAATTCTAAGATTGCCCCTATGATTTAACACTTTAAAAATGATCTTGGCAAGCCTGCCGACAAGGGAAAAAAACACCAAGAAACTGAATGCCATTGATTAAACTTGAAAACAAAAGGGTTTGTGTTCCTTCAACACACAAGGGGAACTCAGGTGCCACAGCAAAAAGAAGACTTGAAAATAAGGTGTTGCTGCAGTAGGTGTATTAATCAGGTACATTAAGCAGATACACTGTGACACAGATCTTAGACTTTATGCGTTTGCGTCAATGACAGAAACAGTTTAAACTCTTCTGTTCCAAACAAAGCCAGCCTCACTGTCCTTAATCTCCAATTATAATGCTGTCCTCTCCCTCATCCTACAAAGGAAAAGAAGGAAAAAATGGACAAGATAATTAGGGATTCCAAGAGCTTTTTCAAATGAAACTTGAAAGTTAAAACTTTGAAAAGAGGATGTTTGGTTGCAGTGCTTCAGAGCACATCAACAGCCCTCCCACACCCAAGAGCAGAACAAGGAACAGTAACTAAATCCACAGAAACAGGACTCAAATGCCCTAATATCCTGAAGTGACACTTGCTCCCTCTCACTAAAGGCAGTCATGATTTCAGGGCTGGAAAATCCATCTCAAACTGAATTGTAGCTGCCCCACCTACTCTCTGTCTAAATAGTGGTCTAGGCACAAAACAAGACAAATATAAAAACCTGCAGTAAGTTCTGCAATTAATCTGTTGCCTGTAATGATTATTCTGTGTTTGCTCATGGAAAGACCATGTCTTCTGTAATCACTCAGTCTCTACTATTGTGGATGCACCCTTGGATTGGATGGATGGATGGATGTGTCCCACACATAGGCCTGTCTCACCTGGACATCCTATTGTAGTTCCCTAGCTGGAGCTGTGTGGTTTTAAAAAAGAAATATCCGAAGAACAATCCGACAACAGCATTTTTTAAGATTATATGAGGAGCACTGGAGCATTCATTTGGAATACACGGAGCCCACAACCCTCAAGACACTACCAATGAAACTCTGGTGTTCTGCCTTTTCATGAATCTACATTTAACACTGAACTACTGCGGCCACCTGTGTGGGATGGGCTGGAAGGAGTAGGACCGAGAGAGGAATCACTCCAGGGACATAATGTGTACGTGCAGAGTTCTATCACACGCAGCCCCCCTGCCACTGAGACAAGGGAATTGCAAAACTGAATCTTGCTTTAACAAGGCTGGACCATGACAAAGTGTGTAGTGACTGTAAGACAACATGTTTGGGACAGCTACAGCTGGACACAGAAGAATCACGGAATCACAAGATGTTTTGGGTTGGAAGGGATCTCAGAAATCATCTGGTTCCAACTCCCCTGCCAAGGGTAAGAGGCAGCTTCCAATAGAAGGAGAGTATTCTCTTGAAAACCCCAAAGTAATTTATTACTCCTTCAACTTCCCTGGATTCAGGCCTGTGTCACAGCTAACACTAAGGTAAGACACCTGCTGGGCACCGAAATGACACCATGCACTGACGAGGTTTTCCTGATACAACCAAGGCAGGCTGGTGCTGCTGAAAGCCTTTGGGAACCAGACATAAACCATATGAAACCCAAACAGAGCTGTGGAGGGGACAGAAAAGGGAGGGCAGGATTGCCCCTGCTCATTCCCCAGAGCAGCTGCATGAGACCCAATAGTATCAAGCTTGGATTTCTGGTATTACATCAAGAGAATCCAACTGGAGCAAAAAGGACAACTTGGAGCAGACTCTCACAGAAGTACAGCAGTAGCCAAACATCACTGTGTACTGATGTCATCCCATAATGTATTCTATTGTATACTTCACACTACTCCAGTGACTCCCTAAATAATGGAATAAATGCATAATACAACTGACACAAATTTTATCTTGCATTCATCCAGCTCTAGTCCAGTGGAACAATAATTTTGTTTATTTGTCTGAAATACTGGAAAGGAACTGTGTATTTCAACTTAATTGCTACTGCAGTCTTCAGGAGCATTTCTTATATATCCAAAATACATGCTCCCACATTAAGTTTTCATAAAATATTGAAATGCGTGAAGAAACAGACTTGTGCTTTACTTCTTTTTCTAAGAGTTAACTTAGACACTACCTTACAAAGTGCCTCAGACCCTGGGCCACTTCCCTACTGCTATATTTAATGAGAATACTTAGTTTCAATATTACTTTACAGCATGTTCAATCTGACATGTCTCCAATTCATAAAACTACAAAAGGTGATTATTTCATAAAATGACATTGCCTATTAAAAATGAAAGAAATACAATTTAATTTGAATTATATTACTAATTTACATCTACATATAGTTTATTAACTGCTGCTGGCTTCTCAGTGGGGTAGGCAAGATAGGAAATGTTTCAATTTATGTAATAATTAGAACAAGACCAGGGGTTCTTTCCATATTTAAAGTGTGTTTCTTCTCTAAAGACTGACTTTTGAGACAGAGGTCTGGTAGATTCCATATTTCTCTCCTAAACATTGAGAAACAGTTTGTGTTAAAAGTGAAAGTACTTTTTCTAATTTTGAATACTGTAACTTCCATCGAAATCCAGCTAGGTTTGTTACTTCTCATATTACTGAAACCAAACTATTTCTGGGGGAAAGAAGTGTCTCTGGTTACAGATACTGGGCTCATTTAAAGTCTGGTCTCAGTGACTTAAAAAAGAATAATCACACTCAGGAAAATACAGTGTGTCCTTCACCAAAATGTTTGTTTTTCCCAGATGGTTTGGATTGGTTTGCTCCATCATGGAGAGGCAGTATTTGGCTTTGTAATTGAGATTTTTACTCAGATTCTCCATGAGAAATAATTTACAATGAGATTCAAAAATTCATGGTATTTAGACAGGTAATTTGAGAAAGTGGGAACATAACAATAAAATTAAAGGTTACTTTTCCTGGATCAGCAGGGATTTATTCCATAATTGACCTTTCATCTTTGTATTTATGAATTCAAGAAAACTACCCACATTATTAAAGATAAAACTCCTGTTCAGGCTTTTAGTGACACCTTGGAAAAGCCAGCATAAGGCAGCCCTTCTCCTCCTCACCACCTCACAGCAGGACACCTGGAATTCTCACAGCAGGTGCTGCTGGACCACTCTGGACCTGAGCAGACCACTCTGGCCCTGCTCTGGAAGCAAATGTTTAGAGTATTCTTGACTACGAGCTACATAAAAAAGGAGGGAGAGTTTCTAATGGAGAAGCAGTTATTATTTCAGGAGATAACTAACATGCCAATGAATAAGGAAGTTCCTTGTCTCATTCTGTCAGGATGCCACTGCCAACTACCAAATACCTGCTGGTTCATGCCAAAATGTTCTGCTCGCAGACAGGACTTACATCTTCTTGTACTTCACTGATGATTGTTCCAGGTTATTAAATCACTAAGATCATACAGAACCCCAGCTGCTCTCAGCCAGCAAGGGTGAGTGCTCCCAGCAGGCCATGATTTTATTTTCTGCCTGCCAGTCCTTTCCTCTGATGCCATCCAACCCTCTAGCTCCCCCACAGCCTACTTCATCCATAACTCTGACAGAGAATCCATCTTTCATTATTTGTGGGACAATTCAAAGGTATTTTCTGTTCTACCTAGCATAATGCCTCTCACCAGAAATCATCTCACAAGAATATCACACGACTCCCAGAATACTGAGACTCCCAGAAATTTTAATTCCCACTTTAGTAATTTCTACAGACACTGCAAATACTGTGATAACTTTGTCAGCTCCTCTGCTGATGTGGGTTTTTTTGGGAGAACTC
The DNA here is from genome assembly GCF_001604755.1 of Lepidothrix coronata. Classification (NCBI taxonomy): domain Eukaryota; kingdom Metazoa; phylum Chordata; class Aves; order Passeriformes; family Pipridae; genus Lepidothrix; species Lepidothrix coronata. The sequence goes on from NW_016690304.1 coordinate 1,032,592, forward strand.
ACAATTTGATTGACTTTAGCAAGATGGTTATCCAGTCAGACAGTCCTGTACAGAAACCTTATCAGAGTTGCTCTGCAATCAGGCAGTATAAACAGGAGCATGGACCTGGCCTCTTTAAGCTTGTCAGAGAATCTTTTCGATAATTTTTCAATTAACATTGCAAAGCCCAAAAGACCTTCTAAAATGTGTTTAAAAACAATGATGTTACACCACCTGAAATCACATTTGGTAATGCACAGGTATACAGATCTCAGTTAAAAGATCACTTCTGGCAGCCACATTTTCTATATTATCAGAATCCCAGAATGGTTTGGGTTGGAAGGGACCTTAAAGATCATCTCATTCCACCCCCTGCCATGGGCAGGGACACCTTCCACTAACCCAGGTTGCTCCAAGCCCCATCCAACCTGGCCTTGGACACTCCAGGGATCCAGGGGCAGCCACAGCTTCTCTGGGCAACCTGTGCCAGGGCCTCCCCACCCTCACAGGGAAGAATCCCTTTGTAATCTCTAATCTAAACCTACTCTCCTTCAGTTTAAGGCCATTAACCCTTGGGATTATCTTCCTCTTGGAAATATCCCCACACACAAACCTGTGATATGTAATCTCTTCATCTAGACAGAAAAAATTTATATATGCCACTTTTGGAGGATGAACCTGAAAGCCCTATCCAACAGATTGACACAAATGATATCATAGTCCAACTTTTGTCCCTGCTTTTACTTGCCACATTTTCTTGAATAGCAGTATTTCTTTTTTCTTAAAAATATTCGTAGAACTTGAACATGATGGATATTTCACTTTCCTTTGTTGTGGCTATGCTTTAATTTATTTCTGTTTTCTTTTATTTCTCTTTCCCATCTCTTTCATGTAGTTTCTTAGGTCTACAATCATCAATTCCTTCAAGACAGCATGATATCCATGCTTAGATTCTTATCATGTAGAGTGAGAGGAACTCTATTGTCTGAAAATTACAGCCTTATTTTTACATAAAATCATTTCCCTTTGCATTTAGCTCACCCATGCAGCCAGTATGAATCCTCTCCTCAGGAGACAATCTCAGCTGACAGTAAATGTGTCCAACTCAATGTGATTCCTGATACATGAGGAATAAAATAAGGTGTTGGCAACCACTTCTACCTTCACCTGCAAGGTTTAAATATCACTTTCTTTACTGTGGACTTGTATAGCACTAGTTTGAAGTCCTGAAACAGCTAGCAAAACACAAGGAGACTTCCAAAATCAAGAAAATAGCCTCTCCTGTCTGCCCAAACAAACAAAAAACCTATCATCATCACTGTGTTCAGCGGTAAGTACATGCTTTGGGTTAGCTCCAAGCAAGACAGCCATCCCCAAAGGAATATTTTTAATAGGAGATAATTGCTATGACAACAAAGCACAGTTCAACAGGCAGGTAATATAAAATCAATGCATCAGTTGTATCCCATATCTATCCAAGATTCAGAATGTAAAATAACATTTGTAAAATTCAAGAAGTACTGAGCAGGTAAAAGAACTCATTGCTATTACTTTTACTTTCTCTTCTTTACAATTAGCAGTAAGTAACTTTCAAACATTTATCTTCTGCATAGATCAGGACAGCTTATGTAGCAAAACTTCAATGACATGTCAAAAAACATTGTTAAAGACCCAACACCAAGATCAATCAGGGTTTTAAGCACTTCACGAGAAACAGTGTTTGGTTGAACAAAAAAAACCAAATAAACAAAAAACAACAGTTGAGTAGCTGCAGGAAATCCTAATTTACATCAGTGAAACAGAAATCGGTCTCTGATCAGAGGAGACATAGGACTTGGAATTCTGTTTTTGAAAAATGTCAGAAACTGCAGAAGAAACACAGTAACACTAAACCAACATTAGCTAAACTGACAGTCAAGCAAACCCTCTGGGAGATGCACAGAACACAAACCACATATAAGAGAATGATGGTACATTATTTCATGCTGAAGCCAGATGATACTATGGATCCCAACTCTAAGTCAAGGAACCCTTGATGTCACCTTTTAATCCTGCTGTTCTATCACTACTCGTCTTGCATCAATATATTTTCAGTCTTGGGATCACTGTTTAATAGCAGATCTTTTCACCACTGACATCTCAGAATAGACTCCTAGAGACCAGCTGGCTCTGAGCAATCACCATTCCCAAAGAAATCACATCTGCTTCTCACATTTTCTTACCTCAGTTTGCTCTTTAACCAAACAAAAAACCCTCAATTAAAATAGTTTTTCCAAATTCTGATTCATTTGCTATGACAAATCTTTTGCATATACCACAGGTCCCTTTTTTGTTTTCCTCAGCAATAACTACTAAGCCAGAAACATCTTAGGAGAAAAATAATGGGGCTTTGAAGATGATTAAAAACTTAACCAAACAGGTACTGCTCCAGTCCAAGTTACAGCTGAAAATGCCATGGCCTAATCAGGAATGTTGTATACACACTCCCCTTTGGTACAGAACTGTCAGACCTCCCACTGGGGAATCCACTTTGCCCAAGAAGCTTCAAGGATGTCTGTCATTATTACAACAGATGTGACCAATAGCTCTGGACCTGATTTTGTTTGCTCTATGACATGTTGCTGAAGTTGTATTTCTTATTTTGGAGGATGGTACTAAGCAGAAGAAATATTTCCCAGTAGCAATTCTGAAAATCATGAGCATTCCACAGAATGATTTTTTTCTTACATGTTTTTACGTGTAAGCAGAATTCAGCCCCCAGTCTGACCTGGTTTTGCAAGCACTAGTACCATGTAATTATTCTTTGGGAAAAAAACCAACAAGTAAGCAAGAGAAATGTGAAGGTAGCAAGGAAAAAAAGAAAATACTCTTTCTACAAGCTTATTCAGAGGCTCTAACATTCTGCTTAAACCAACACCAAAGCAGTCTGTCAGCTGTTTCCCAGGTGGCTACATGAGTGTTTCCCCAGCAGTGAACTCAGAGCATCAGAAACTGTGACTTAACAGTAACCACCACAGAAAGGGGAGCTCGCAGAGATGTGGAGACAAAGTCTGGTATTAGTGCCTTTGTGTAAGATATTCTAGAGACTTAAATATAGACTTAAATTTGGGAAGTTACTCCTGTAAATTAAATTTTTAGATTTGACAATGTGTTTGTTTTCTCAGTACTGCTTTTTTTTTTTGCTATTATAGCTACTTAATTCTCTTTCTCATGCAGCAAAACTTAGTTTTTCTGTTGCTAAATTAAAGGTGTTTTCTGCATGGAACTTTAGCAGCAAATTCTAAAGCACATTAACTCCAATTGCTACCACTTTACAGCATATACATCAATTACACACAGATTCTGTAGTAAGAAAAACATACATTGATTTTCAGTTGAATGGGTGTCCTTGCTTGCTTTAAAAAAACAGTAGGGCTTTTTCCTGCCACTGTCTCCCTTGTAGAGCTTATGCTTTTAAAGCTACATGTGGCCTGAGTAAAAGACAAGAAACACTAATTAAATACAAATCAGAGATTTAAAAGTAAATCTGAAAATTATTAAAATTTCCAACTTACAGCATCACTGCTAATATGTCTCTATTGCATATAATTTTCTATACTTGCAGTAAAAACATCCTGAAGTGAAGTGAAAGCATCTCAGTCACAGAAAACACTATTATCAAAAGAACAGGAAATAGGCTAGTTTCACAACTAATTGTGTATTTTAACTTAATTACCTCAACTTCTGACCTTATTTCAGGATCTGAAGTTACTGGATTTCATTGTGAGAAATAGCTCATGGCAAAGGGTAATCCTCAAATATGACTTCAAAACCATTTCAGCTATTTTACCGGAGATGGAACTGTCCTGAGCAAATGAGGAGCACACAGATGCTCCACGAGAAAGGTAATATTGTTTACTTGGCAAAGCTGCTTTGCCTTGTGCCATTTTTTTTCATAAACACTAACAGAGATAAACTTGTTCCCAGTAACTTTTCAGTCAAGTAGATTTGAAAATCTACTTGACTTCAGGTTTTTGCAAAAAATTGCCCTTCCAAAATTAGACAGAACACATGTAAATTACTGCAGAATCAGGACATAAATCAATTTACAATGTCCCATAACTTCTTTACTCCCCATATTGCATTTGCTGACTTTGTTATTCGATGCTTCTTTTTAAGCAAGTGGAAATGTACTCCACAATCAGAAATTTTTACTGAAAGTCTTAATATGCTGAAAGAATTGTATTTTGAGCATTCAGATGGTGGGGGAAGACAAGTCTGGAGATTTTTTTTCCAAAGAAAATGAAGGACAAATGGGAAAATTAAGGAAGAAAGTGCTATAAAGGTACAAAGAATAAGAAAGAATAAGAAGAAGCAGAAAGGGTAAGATTTGGATGAAGGTAAACTCATCTCAACTCATCACTTATTACAAAAAATAGTTGGTGAGGAGATCAAAGCAGATTTAACAGGCAGCAAGATGCTGTGCACTGCTTAGACATTTTATGCAAATTGGGCCTGATTTTAATGTGGATTGAACACTAGCTGAATAATTGTTACAAAGATGAGGTCTTGGCAAGGAATCTCATAGGTTCCAATGTTAATTGGGGTTTTTTTTTGAATCTACAGTAAGACTTTGGAACAAATACACAGCAGAGCTATGCTATTACATATTAAGCTGGCTTCTTAAAGAGAAATTTTGAAGCCTAAGTGAACAGACAGACCCAAGCAGAAGAAGCTCAAATGTAAAAATGCAGATAACTTTCTTATTAGACATAAGACCTGACACCCACAGCCATCCCACAGAGTACTGTGCCCTTCCCCAAACCCAAGAGGCATCCACTGAGGAACAGGAAGCACAAGCTCCAGCACAGCTGGATTCTCCACAGCTCTCCATGCACAGGCACCAAAGCCCAAAGTGCAGAACAGCTCCACGCTGATGCTTCTGCAACTGCCAGCTTTGAAATCCCAGAATTTAAAATCATTTTAGTACACAATAATCGTAACTCTCTTTTATGCCATCATTTTCCATTGGTTGGGTAGTTGAAGGCAAGGATTATCTAAAAATGAATGATTAAAGATCAGCCTGCACCAAGTTTTAATCATTTAGTACAGGAATGGAATTTCCTGCAGCTTTTAAATTACACACAGCTCGCTTTATTTGATCAAAGAAAAAAATATCAGTCCCTATAATTGGCATAATGTAATCTATAAACTGTGCTATCAATTACAAGATGCTACAGAAACACCATGCTCAGTTAACAGCTCACTGAGAAGGTCCCAAACCCAGTGCTAAACCACCTCAATAAACACACACTTCTTTATTCCGAGGAGCATCCATATGGGATGACAGGCTCTGCACGCACAGCTGCTGAGGATGGATTATTTAAGTGACACTTAAAGGGCTGCTTTTTCTAGAAGACTCCAAGAAGTTCCCTGTTTCCCTGTGTCACCTCTGTGCTTCGCCATTCCCAAACATCACTTCTGAAATCAGGGATTCGGAAACACCAAAGAGTGAAGTGGTTTTTTTATGAAGGAAGAACATATAAAATAAGACATGTTTCACTTTAAAAAAAAAGCCCAACAGTGAGAAAGCTGCCATTATCCAATTGTAAGGAATGTCCACGCTTAAGAAAATGGAAATATTGAAATAAATTTAGAGGAATAGTCCTTTTTTCCCCAGTTTTTTAAGAGCAAAATATTGTTCAGCTCACTTGGCACACACTTTGGGTTGCCAAGATTGTACCATTTTGAAAAGCCGCAAAGTCTTTTTTTTGCCTAGTGTTTTGCTGGCAAGACAGTGAAAATTTTTATAAGAAAGTGAATGCAAAGTTAAAAATACAGCAGAAACCTGCAAAAAAAATGAGAAAAGAACCATAAGTAAAATATATTAAGGAGATGAGACACAAAGGCCCATAAGATAAATGAATACCCATAAAAAAGATAACACTTTTATTTTGCCTAGGTCTTCTTTACTGAATAAGCAATGAAAAAATAAACAAAATAAAGAAAAGAGATTCTGGAACCAGCTCTGGTAGTTAGTCAGCTTCCAGTCACCACTTGTCTCTTCCCTGACTGCTTTTTTCTCATCTGAATTTGAATACATGACAAAGAGATGGTAATTGGAATAGTGAAGTTACCTAAAAACCACTTAGGAAATCAGAAAGCATAAACATCACCCCTGAGTGTTATAACTAGGGAACAGAATGCGAATTCTGAAGTGAGAATACGCTACATAGTTCACCTTTCAGAGGACTGTTTACTTAATAGAAAATAATTCATACATGTCAGCAACTCAAGAGACCAAAATGGTAATCCAAAAGAGATTTTTCCATTTTATCTGAAGTTTAGCTAAAGAGTACAATCATTATACAGGTTAATATTAAGTCAGAAATTCATCTAGTAACATTAACGTAAGTAAAGAGGAACGCACACCTGTGACTCATGAATCATGTGGCAGTATTTTACTTAGCTCATTAAGTTTTCTTACAGATTTGTACAAAACCAGTGGGTGCTTGTTTCTGAAACATTACACAACAAAAGCCATGTTTCCTACTTTGAGACAAACAGTTACTCTCCTTTGAAGTATAGGTAGTACTCAGTTTGCACATATTACAAATTTTAGAGAACAGGTCTCTAATAAACTTACGGAAATGAGGTAAATTCAACAATATTCAAACTAAAAAATCCACATCTACAGTTATCTCTAATCACATTTGAGAAACGACAAGTACTATGGAGAATATGAGGGAACAACTGCTCACAGTCTCTTCCAATGCAAGAAGGAGTTGTAGCTACCCAATAAAACTGGAGTTTAGGAGAACCCAAAGGAAATACGTGTCCATGTCACACCAGGTGGATCTCCTTACCTCAGGACCAGAGGAGATATGAATGAGGAGAGTCATGCAACAAAAATCCACACAGGACTTGTAGGTATCAAACTGCTGCCTCTGGCTCAGAGTCCCTGGACCACAAACTAGTAGAGGCTGGGACTTGAGAAAACAGGAATGTTTAGAATTTCAAATGTTCCTGTCAAAATCTAATCCTCTACCAGGATGCACGTGCAGATAGGATCAGCATCCACATGAAACACACTCTGATTCTTTTGAGAGTCACAAATCACCAGTACGGAGAAAGACGACAGGGAAAATGGTCGTTTGTTGGAAAGGGTGATAAGTTCAGCAAGAGAATGCCCATCAGGCTTTAATTAAATGTTATTAGACTATATCAAAGACACAACCATGTTCCACAGGAAGATTACAGGCAATGTCCATCACAACAGAAATGCTAGCTGAGACTATCTAGGAAACACTAAAAATCACTGGCCAGAAGAGAGTAGGATGAGCAAACCTGGAGGGATCAGCAGTCATTGAGATGCAAAAGTGTGTTAAATAAGCAAGAGAACATGTTTGTGATGGCACTGAGCTGTTTACAAATAATGGGCATTTACACCTCAGTAATTCTGCTCTTCTGTTTTAGAGCGAAAATTGATTATATGTCATCAGAATGACAGATTACAGCAGCTGTTGGTAAATTTACAGCAATATCAGATCACCGAGATCTCAAAATATTTTTCATCTAAATAAGGAGACTTTAAAAGGTCCCATTGGGTCCACACTGTGTCCCAAGGAGTCTTTTCCATCTCACTGCATGCTCTGTGCAGCATTTAAGGCTGAACTGTTTAATACAAAAAGCTTACGTACATTTAATATGTACGTTCGTGTATGTTTAATACAAAAAGCTCATGGGAATTCAAAAGTCACGTGGAACTTCTTAACCTTTTTGCATGGCCATGCACTTGCCCATGAATTACACAGGTGGCTGTGCCAGCCTGACAACTGCCTTGCACTGCTGCCAGGACACAACACAGCATCAAGCCATCCCACAAAATTAATCTTTAAACTGGAAAAAGAATAAATTAGAAAGTATTTTATTTACATCACTTTTTTTCTGCAGGTAACATAGGAAGTGACTAAAAAATTATGTATTTTAAAAATAAATTATTTCATGGAGTTTAGAGGACGATCACTGGACCTTGGGGTTGGAATAAAAGGAGAAAATCATTTGCCTTGTTTTCTGCTCCAGCTCCACTGAAGACTGTGATGTTACCCCTGTCCATACAGCTAATGCTATCTGGAAGTTATGGAAATTGAGCCTATAGTCCATGTCTCACATGTACTGCTGCTAATGAAGTTATTTTGTGACTTATCATTTGATTCAAAATAGAGAAGGGGGAGAAAGTGCCTTTTCTCCCTCCCTTTTTAGGGGAAGAATGATATTGAAATAAGGTTTTATGTGGTTATTTTTTTAGAAAATCTAATTTCAGAACCATAAACTGTTTTTACAAGAGCTGTTCAACATTAAAGATTTCCTATTTTAAAGCCCATACTCTAAGAGCATATTGCACATAATCCCAGAGAGCAAATGTAATTGTTCCATGCCACTTTCCTACAAGCATTTACTGTGTGCCTTGACATAGGATTATCAGAAGTCACATGGGATTATGTCCTAAAAGAGTTGATCCTTGAATTGTTAAGGTTAACATAGGGACTGGGTTTAAAAGAGTTGACAAAGAAAGGAATGGAACCTTAGTGGATTAGATTAACCTCAGTAGAATTGTCCTAAGAGAAAGTTATAGCAAATACCACCGAGAATTGGAAGCCAATTCTCTCTGCTTTTGCTCCTAAAGATCAGAAGAGACATATGACTAGTTCAGACATTTCCCTCAAAGCAGAAAATTAGGCCCCATTTGCAATTCTGGCCCTCAACATTAGCAAATGAGAGGCCCTCCCCCTAAAACTCGGATAAACCTATTTTTTTCTCAATATTAGGTATCTCTCCCCCAGTCTAGTGGTCCATCCTCTCCACCCATTTGGCTCACAAAAGAAAAAAGAAAAAAATCACTTAAAACTGGATCGTTTAGTCCAGGAAAAGACTATTTTTTGCCACATGTAAGTCATTCAGTAATGTCAATCTAAATCCACACGCTGTTTGGTAAAATGGGAAGCTCCTTTTGCAGCCAGCTTGTTGTTTGCCTGAACAAAACTGACCCAGTTCCAGTGAGGAAAACTTTGAAAAACCCATCCTTTTAGGGAGTGCAGTGAGAGGTATGAAGTCAACATTGCTGCTTTCTGGCCTTCTTATCAGAGCAGACTGCAGAGCGTGAGAAAAGCTAGAGATGACCAATATGGACAACTACAGGTATGGAACAAGTGCAGACCTAAAGCAACTCCATAAATTGTGACCCAGTCACATGAAGGAAGACAGTGAAGAATATTATAAAGGCCAATGAAATTACTGTAGTGATCAAAAGGTGAACAGGAAATCATTATTCACTCGTTCTCAAGATACAGGAGCTTTAACACACTACTGGGAGCAAAAATGAAATGAACTACTTTTTCATACCACACCATTAAAATCATCAAACCTTTGTCAGGGCGTGTCAGGGAGGCCAGAAACACAAATGGGTGCATAAGGAATTAGACACTGGAGAGATCCACCCCCAGCTATTCATCAGGACAGCTGCAGTACTGGGACCATCAGCAGCCAGCACCTGGCACAGCCTCCCCTCCTCACCTGGCCCCTAAACCCTGCCATGGGCCACCCAGAGACACTGATGAGGTGACCTTTGGGGTGTCCTCTCTCAAAGCACTCATCCATAAAATAAAAAAAAAAGCTAAATAAAAGGTTCAGAAGAACAGTGGTGCTGCTTCAAGCAGTATTCTGTACCTTCTAAAGGTCACGATCTATTAAATGCATATATTTCTCCTTCTCTGAAATGTGTGCAAAAAGTCCCAATTATTATGTTACTCATGCTATTTTTATCATGCATTTTCTTAACAAAGGACCTAATCAAGAGATTTAGTTGAGCTGACGTGCCATTTCCATACTGAGTTGAACTTAATGGATACCAAAACCCTCATGGTAGGAGATTTAGGGAAATCACCTGCCATTGCCCAGGCTTCCTAGTTGCACACATCCTGCTAGAACACTTGTGAAATGAACCTTACAGCTGCCACCTCCTGTTAGATACAACCCTCAGAACCGACCAGAACCCACTGACAGAGAAATGACCAACATCCAGTGACTGAAACCAGGGTAAATAATGCACAATGCACCCCACAAATCCACACATATTCTGTGGCAGAGAAATGGGAAGAAACGGAAATGTTTAAATTCTTGCAGAACTTACATGCTATGGGGCTTTTTTGTTTTGTTTCGTTTAGCATGCAATCTATTAAAAACACATTAATATTAAATAATCAAAAAGAAATACTTTAAAAAGGAATACTTTAGTACAGATCATTATTTCAATTTCAGAATAATTCGAGTAATGTTTCTAATTAATTTAACATTCATTTTTAATTGCCAAAAGATTAAATGGATTCATCTACCTTTTGCTGCATAAGTTTAAATGAACAGCTTTAAATACCCATTCTATTTATGGAAAGCTATTTTGTCAGTTTATTTTAGCAGAAAAACACAGTTATTTCGTTTCTGCAGAAAAAAGAATAAATGAAACCTGTGGAGAAGATGCAAACAGAACTGTGAAATAAGTCTATGTTTTAATTAAGGGCAAATCTTATTCTCTCGACCCATGATTAACAGGGAAATTTCTCAGGAAACTGAAACTGGGAAGAGGGGTGAAGATAGCTACTTACTACATTTTTGCCAAATACTCCCTAATTCCGTTCTCGGGAAAGTGTTTCCTGTTAAAACGGAGGTAAAAGAATTTAAAACCAGCACTTAGGAGCACTGGGATATGCAGCATGTTACTCTGCTTAAAATTGTTCCCAAAACTGGTGCGCTCAGTGTGGACATTCCTTGATCCCACAGCAGGTCCCTCCAGCCTTTTCAATTCCACAAATGACTGTTAAATAACCAAGGACTGATCACAGAATTGGTGATCAATCCAGGTGATTAAAAAAATAGAAATACCTACGCCTATATTTCCCCTCCTCTCCTGTGACTATGTTCAAAGCTGCATTGTAGTGTCTCCTGTATACTGTTCTGAAAAACATACATATCATGGATGGAATGAGACATTCATATTAATTTGAATTATTTACACATGGAATCATCTCTATACAAGCCAGTCTGGCTCCTCAGCCACCACGTGCTTGGTTCTTTGGCATAATGCTCACAGCAGTTATGGGGCAAAGGCCTTCCCAGCCAGTGGCTTGTGTTTGGAATTCAATCCTTTAGAGCAGGACAGAGGTTTGAATCCATCCTGGGTATCTGTCAATCATCACACTGGAAAGTCTTGGTCCACCTCTGCCCCTGCTGAGCCCCAAGGACCCTCAGTGCTTGTGAACCCAGCAGAACACAGCCTTCATAAACCAGCTGGATTCACGAGGTCTGTTTGACAGCGCCCCCAAATGCCATGTCCCATGTTCCCAAAAATAAGCCTTCAGCAAAACCACAGTGAGCTGTTTTACTAAGTTAACTTATAGAAATCTGACTCAGCAAATTGAAGTAATTGCTTAGAAAATAAACAAATATATTGGTGGTTTAAAGTATTTTAAAATTATAAAAAAACCTCATTTTCTACTTCCAGGGATTCATTTCAGGGTTTGACTCAGCTCAGTGAACAAGTGTAGGGCCTAAGTCATGAATTGCTATTTGTAAAAATTAGAAAAACATATACTTTTATTAGGCATTAAATTAACTACATAGAAAGAATGAGAAAACATTAGGTTGTCATGGATTTTTTTTTCCTAATAGACAGCAATGCATTTAAATCAGCACTATATTCTTAGACTTTAATTCAAGCAAACCTAATTGTGCATGGATCACTTTGAATATGATAAAACATAAAGCACACATCAATGGATTTAATATTTACTGCGCTACTTAACTGCACTTTAAACTGAAGTGCAAAAAAATTATTTGATGGGTTGCTTTACTTCTTAAATAACAATATCCTAGTCAAAGATCACGGGAGATTTTGCCAACAGTAAACTTCACCGGTTTATAGGTTTTTTTAAAGATTATTTTAGTTCCTTGTTAATAAAAGAAACAATGGGGCTACGGACAATTTGAATTGACCACGGCAAATAAATGTCAGTTCTATATCTACTTGCAGTTAGATTAAATGTTAATGACTTACAGAGAAAGAATACAAAATGTGCCCACTACTATTTAAAGCATCAACATGAAACACCATACCAAAATGAAATAATTAAATAAATTTGAAAGGCAGCAATTTAACAGGTTGCTAATTCTGTCATTTGTATCACCTTGTATTTGTGAAAAGCAAAGCAAATGGAGAGGGCAGCAGCAGTTTATGGCACCTCAGCAAAGTCCAACACAAAAAGTTAGATGCTATTTATATCCACCTAAGATTTCAAAATATTTTTTTAACCTGAAACTGGAAATATCCAGATTTTGTGCTAGCTCCATTTAATAAAAGTGTGAAATTCACATTGTTCTATGACAGTATGTTTTAATCTTCCTTTATTCTCTTTGTTTTGACTCTGATTAAAGCACAGCTCCAAACAAGCAGAAGAACTGGGGGGAAGGAGGTCACAGTCCTTCCTTACACAATGCTATTTTATCTTTTTTAACATTTTCTTTAACAAAAGATCCTGCCTATAACTTCCTGAAATAACCCTGTCTCTTGAAAATTGCTCTAATTAGGTTTTCCAAGGCAGAAAAGGACTAAAAATTACACTACCATTTTTTTTTTAGGGTACAGCTTTATTTGATTAAACAATAAAACCGCCTTGTGAAGCTTTTCAGCCCCTGCATTTCAAAATCCAGAGGAGCAATTCAGAACTCCCTTCACTGAAACTGATTCTCAGAACTGGCTCCTCCACCTCCCACCCCTCCCCTGGCCAAGCACTGGGCAGAGCAGAGCAGCTCCCAGCACTGCAACCCACAGAGCAGCTGCTGACAATCTTTAATTCTATTGGCAAGGTGTCAGTGTTTACACAGAATGAGACATCATTCTGGTACCAGTCCAGAGAAAAGGGATTTCCAGGTACCATGCTATTCTTCACAGCCTCTTTCAGACGAGCCCCAGCCCTCACTCCTAACAGCATGCAAACCGTGTAGATCCAACACATCAACTGAACTAGCTGGCAAAGCTGCAGTAAACTTTTGTCCCATTAGAACATTTTCCACCAAGACACAAGTGGATTACTATTACTGGTAATCACATTATCCCAGGCTATATTGATATTCTGCAGGGACTGATGCAGAGCCAAACCAGAAGAAAGGTTCCTTCTAACCCTGCCACTGGTAGGCCGATACTGGATACTCAGTGATATATGAAGCACAGGTCATACTTTCTTTGGATGTAACCCAGCACCTGCCAAGTTGTGCTTTGTGCAGGATTGGATTCTTTTGCCCCCAGGACTGAGGTTTCTTGAATAAAAATTCCTGGATTCTTAGAAAACTCTATTATGATATTTCACACAGCAGATTCAAACCTGCACTACACAAATGCTACTCAATTTACCAAGTGAAGAAATTTTTGGCCACCTTCTTGACTACTGAGTAAGCTTATTCACCTGAAACTACCTGCAGTATCTTCTACCATAGTAATAACCCCTCTAGTTAGTTCTCCAGCTTTTGTTTCACTCACTCTCTTGCTCAGTAACAGCAATTCTTCCATGGACTAACTGGAATCATCCATCAATTTCTTTGTTACTGCTCTTGTTCCACAGTTTCCTCAGATACTAGAATTGCTAGATTTCCATCATAACATAACTGGTGTGATTAGGAGACATATATAAGTGCTGGACAAAGCGTAACAGACAGTGGTAACATTCCAGCTCAGATAAAAGCTTGTGTACAGATAGTGAACAAAAATTAAGGTTTGCTTCACTTTTCTAAGGATATTTGCCAGATTTCTTGACCCAAAAATTGTTGTCCTCAATGTCCCTCAACACTTCTCTGGTAGCGAGGAAGAAGTGCTGGCTAAACAATATAAGTGTTTTTTCTATGTTTGGTTTTTTTTTCCCCTTTATATGAAAGCAAAAAGCTCCTTTCTTTTCCCTGCCACTCACATGAGGGAGTAAATCCATTTGGCTGGTTCTCCCACTTAGTTCATGAAACAGCCAAATTTAACACACCCAACTGCTAGTCTTAGTTTTCACTTAAGAAGCCTTTCCTGAAGGAACTCAGATTTTCAGCCATTGCTTTCTGTTCCGCTGAAAATGTCCCTTCCTTCCCTGAAGTTGAGCTCATGAGCTGCAAGTTCCATGTATTTCTCTTCTATCCACACTCCCTTCCTTCTGTGCAGATACTGCCAGTGCTGCAGAAGCCTTGTAGATGGCAGCAGCAGCCAAGACAAAATAACGAATAACAACCATAATAACAAAAAATATCCCCAAACATCCAATTGATAGCTTCTTCCTTCGAGCCTTCACCTGATGCTAACCTAATTCTCTTTGCCTGTATTTTTGAATGTTCTAATAACAAGCTGTGTCAGGTATTTCACACAGCCCTTTGCACTCTGCAGAGCTTTATTAAGATGCTGGGATATTTATTGCATCTGTTCAGTGAAGAGCCTTGGGTGTCATTTTCTGTGAACTCCCACCTTCTCTTACATCAACAAGCCCGAGGAAGACAGACAGCATTCCAGACTCCTCGTGAAAAGGAGAAATTCTGCATTCCTTGTGAAAATCTACCTTTCATTAGCTTCCGTCTGAGCTGGTTATTTTCTTGTGTGACAAATTCTAAATACTTTGGTAAGGTACAATTCTTTTTCTTCCAGTGACCAAAAGTCTTGGCACAGGTCTCAATCCTGTTACAGGCTCCTTACAGGCCTTTAGTTAGCCCACTCAGTGTTTGCAGCAAGTCTTATTCCAACAGATAGAACCCCTGATTTTGCATTTGTAAACCCAATACTGTCTAATAAACTGTATTACTTGTTATTACAAAGAATCTAGGGAGGATTCAGAAGCCCCACTGGAAGAGATATTACACAAGACACACGATCTGTTACCCACTACTTTCACAAAATTACACCACCAGCTCAGGCCCAGTAACAATTTGGGGTTCTCAAATCTCACTGACGACAGAGATGAAGCACCCCTTTTGCTTTGCAGCTTCTGAATGTAAGTAGTTGATTTCTTTCCCCCACAGAAATGCACAGTCAGCACTCCATCTACTTGAGTACAAATTTAAGAGGGAGACATTGAACAATATTCAGGCAAATCTGGTCACAATCTGAGTAACGCAATGAGTAATGCATCTGGCTAGGAAGCAAATAAGTTCACCTGCCCAAAGCTGCAAGTGTGATTAAGGCACATTATACTGTTGGTTCTTCAGAACCTGTGGTGTTGGTAGCAGGGGTTACTGCTCCTGAAGGATAAGCAAAACCTGGGTAACACTAATGCTACAGAGCTGAGACTTCCACGTCACACTCCAGAACAAAGCATATTCAGTTTAAGCACAGCAACACACAAACACATGGGTCAGCTCCACTCCACAAACCCCACAACTACTCCCAGAGTCAAGCAAAAGCCAAGTATACCATGCCATGAATGATAAATTAGTGGCTTGGCAATCAACTGTCTTTTTCACCATAACATCAAGACACCAGAGCAGGCAGAATGTGATTTCTCTTGGGTTAGGAGACACTTTGCAACCTCCTCTCTATCTTTGAATGTTCATTTCATGAAGCCATTTTGATATAAAACATTTGTTCATGGAGAATGTTCCAGTGCACAGGGACAGCACTGCCCATGCATCCTGCATACCCAGAGCATTGCTGGAGCTGTGGATTCATGGAGAAATTAGTCTCCTCTTCCAAGTCTTCACACATTTTTTTATTTCTCTTGTTTCTGGAGAATGTCCTTCTTCAGACAACAGCGGGGCAGGTGCCTGTACCAGTTTGGAGTTGGCGTCCTGCCAAGTCTCCGAAACTCGACAACAGGGTCCCCTTCCCAGAGAGGGAAGGAAAAAAAAAACGACAAAAAGGAAAACCAGGCAGCCAAAGTTCTAGCAAATATATATATATATATAAATATATGAGACAAATACACAGAAGGGGAAA